>NC_092154.1:4383385-4435885 GCF_045791955.1 Oncorhynchus clarkii lewisi | reverse complement strand
ATATCACCTGGGCCAGCACGGGTGAAACACCTTCCCACTAATGAGATGACAAACCAGTACAGGTGAAACACTCTCCCACTAATGAGTTGGACAAGTAGAGAGTGTTCCAGAGTAGAGAGTGTTCCAGAGTAGAGAGTGTTCCAGGGTAGAGAGTGTTCCAAGGTAGAGAGTGTTCCAGAGTAGAGAGTGTTCCAGGGTAGAGAGTGTTCCAGGGTAGAGAGTGTTCCAGAGTAGAGAGTGTTCCAGGGTAGAGAGTGTTCCAGGGTAGAGAGTGTTCCAGGGTAGTGAGTGTTCCAGGGTAGAGAGTGTTCCAGAGTAGAGAGTGTTCCAGAGTAGAGAGTGTTCCAGGGTAGAGAGTGTTCCAGAGTAGAGAGTGTTCCAGAGTAGAGAGTGTTCCAGGGTAAAGAGTGTTCCAGAGTAGAGAGTGTTCCAGAGTAGAGAGTGTTCCAGAGTAGAGAGTGTTCCAGGGTAGAGAGTGTTCCAGAGTAGAGAGTGTTCCAGGGTAGAGAGTGTTCCAGAGTAGAGAGTGTTCCAGGGTAGAGAGTGTTCCAGAGTAGAGAGTGTTCCAAAGTAGAGAGTGTTCCAGGGTAGAGAGTGTTCCAGAGTAGAGAGTGTTCCAGCGTCGAGAGTGTTCCAGAGTAGAGAGTGTTCCAGGGTAGAGAGTGTTCCAGAGTAGAGAGTGTTCCAGGGTAGAGAGTGTTCCAGAGTAGAGAGTGTTCCAGAGTAGAGAGTGTTCCAGGGTAGAGAGTGTTCCAGAGTAGAGAGTGTTCCAGAGTAGAGAGTGTTCCAGAGTAGAGAGTGTTCCAGGGTAGAGAGTGTTCCAGAGTAGAGAGTGTTCCAGAGTAGAGAGTGTTCCAGAGTAGAGAGTGTTCCAGGGTAGAGAGTGTTCCAGAGTAGAGAGTGTTCCAGGGTAGAGAGTGTTCCAGAGTAGAGAGTGTTCCAGGGTAGAGAGTGTTCCAGAGTAGAGAGTGTTCC
The DNA here is from genome assembly GCF_045791955.1 of Oncorhynchus clarkii lewisi. Lineage (NCBI taxonomy): Eukaryota > Metazoa > Chordata > Actinopteri > Salmoniformes > Salmonidae > Oncorhynchus > Oncorhynchus clarkii. Next base: position 4,434,910 of record NC_092154.1, on the reverse strand, counting down.
AGAGTAGAGAGTGTTCCAGGGTAGAGAGTGTTCCAGAGTAGAGAGTGTTCCAGCGTAGAGAGTTATCTGAAAAAGATCTAGTCTCTCAATGTTTATCTCAACATGCCCCAAATTCATCCATTTAGCTTTTGAAATAAATTTTGTTTTGGTCCCTTAGGGAGAGAGAAAGAGATGGAGATTGACTTTGAAATTGGATGTCTGACCTGAGGAAGTCGTAAAATGCCTTCAAAACAGGTCACTAGGGTCAACAGTGAGCACTGTGTAATCATGTGACTCCGGATCAGAAGGTTGAAAAATATGTTTTTTGTAGAAATGGAACGATGCGGAAACAGGATGAGTCAACCCAGGGTGTCAAAAACACTTCAAAATGTGATGTTTGGAGCAACTTCTACATGGATAAATGTCAGAATCTGAAATCAAACCGTGAGATCTTGTTGATCCTGCAGCTGACCCCTGGGAGCCACTAAGTGATGGGTAACAGGACTCCTGTTGAATTCTGGGTAACATCCTGATGAATGGAATAGAGGGGAAACAGGAAGCAGAAGTGGAATACGGCGGCCTCTGTTTCAACAGGACTACCGTACCAAAACCCAACACACACCTACAGACACACAAACTACTCTCGCAGGGAGAGACCTACCGTACCACAACCCAACACACACCTACAGACACACAGACTACTCTCGCAGGGAGAGACCTACCGTACCACAACCCAACACACACCTACAGACACACAGACTACTCTCACAGGGAGAGACCTACCGTACCACAACCCAACACACACCTACAGACACACAGACTACTCTCACAGGGAGAGACCTACCGTACCACAACCCAACACACACCTACAGACACACAGACTACTCTCACAGGGAGAGACCTACCGTACCACAACCCAACACACACCTACAGACACACAGACTACTCTCACAGGGAGAGGCCTACCGTACCACAACCCAACACACACCTACAGACACACAGACTACTCTCACAGGGAGAGACCTACCGTACCACAACCCAACACACACCTACAGACACCAGTGTGACATTTAATTTAATGTATTGCATAAGTTCTGTAGCTATAGACTACTTCCTGCCAAGTGGACGTGGAAGTCCAGTGTGTATCGCAGTACTTCATACAGCTTCGTTGGAATGAGAATCGCGTCACAGGACGTCACGTCATACACGTACCAGACTGAGCGCGCTGACTGGCGCTAGCTCAATAAGTCATTAGCTTCAATGGCTGCCGCTCACCTTGTGATGCTGTGATGAGACAAGAGAGTCACCCTCCTCTCATCTCCTCTCCCCTCCTCCCCTCCTCTTCTCTCCTCCTCTCCTCTCCCCACCCCTCCTCTCATCTCCTCCCCTCCTCTTCTCTCCTCCTCTCCCCACCCCTCCTCTCCTCTCCCCTCCTACCCTCCTCTTCTCTCCTCCTCTCCTCACCCCTCCTCTCCTCTCCCCTCCTCCCCTCCTCTCCTCTCCTCCTCTCCCCACCCCTCCTCTCCTCTCCCCTCCTCCCCTCCTCTTCTTTCCCCTCCTCTCCTCTCCTCCTCTCCCGACCCCTCCTCTCCTCTTCCCTCCTCTCCCCTCCTCTCCTCTTCTCTCCTCCTCTCCCCACCCCTCCTCTCCTCTCCCCTCCTCCCCTCCTCTCCTCTCCTCTCCCCTCCTCCCCTCCTTTCCTCTCCTACTCTCCCCACCCCACCCCTCCTCTCCTCTCCTCTCCTCTCCTTTCCCCACCCCTCCTCTCCCCACCCCTCCTCTCCACTTCTTTCCCCTCCTCTCCTCTCCTCCTCTCCCCACCCCTCCTCTCCTCTCCCCTCCTCTCCCCTGCCCTCCCCTCCCCTCCTCTCCTCTCCTCTCCTCCTCTCCCCACCCCTCCTATCCTCTCCCCTCCTCACCTCATTTTCTTCCCCTCCTCCCCTCCTCTCCTCTCCCCTCCTCTCCTCTCCCCTCCTCCCCTCCTTTCTTCCCATCCTCCCCTCCTCTCCTCTCCCCTCCCCTCCTGTCATCTATTTTCCCTTTATCTCTCACCTCTACTCTCCTCTACCCTCCTATCCCATCCCCTACTCTCCCCTCCTCTCCTCATCTCCTCTCTCCTCCTCTCCCCACCCCTCCTCTCCTCTCCCCACCCCTCCTCTCACCTCCTCTGTTCTCCCCTCCTCCCAAGCCACGGCCTGTTCTCCCCACTTCAAGGACTCAGATGTGGGCAGTACCGGAGCATCATGGCAAAAACTGAAAGACTGGTCAAGAGTTTCTACCTTCAGACCATCAGGCTGTTGAATAGCCACCACTAGTCAGCTACCTGCTCTGCTTTTCCCTCTCCCCCTCGGACTGTATCATTGTTACAGATGTTAATATGGATACATTATATGACCCTGTGACTAATAAACTCTAAACATACACACACACTTAGTATTCCCATCAGTAGAACACCAGGCGTTTCCATGTGGATAAATCATAACGACACAGACACACATTCATCACACAGTTCACACAGACACTACAGGACGCAGTGTTCACTCTGTCAGCACCTCCCTCCTTGCCTTCTCTCTCTCTCTCTCTTCTTCTCTCTCCCTCTCTCTCTCATCTTCTCTCTCCCTCTCCCTCTCTCTCTCATCTTTTCTCTCCCTCTCCATCTCTCTCTCATCTTCTCTCTCCCTCTCCCTCTCTCTCTCTCCCTCCCGCCCTCCCTCCCTCCCTCCCTCCCTCCCTCCCTCAGTCAATGAGCGTGAGGTAAGCCATGTGCTCCTGTGAGAATTCCTGACTGGCACAGCGGTGACACAGCCTCAAGACTTACAAACTGCTGCTCTCTATGGGAATGGAACAATGACTGACAGAACAGAGAGAGGAGGGAGGGAGGGAGGGAGGGAGGGGGGAGGGAGGGAGGGAGGGAGGGAGGGAGGGAGGGAGGGAGGGAGGGAGGGAGGGAGGGAGGGAGGGAGGTAAAGATCAGAGGCAGTAGATGACCAGAGATGTTCTGCTGATAAGTGTGTGAACTTGACTATTTTCCTGTCCTGCTAGCCATTCAATATGTAACAAGTGCTTTTGGATGTCAAAGAAAATGTATGGAACACAAAGTACAATGTTTTCTTAAGGAATGTAGTAGAGTAAAAGAAAGTAAAAGTAAAAGTTATAAAAATATATAAATTGTCACTCTAGGGAGGCTGTTTCATTATGCAGCGATGAAGCCCCACTCTTCATATATTGTTGGTTTATTGGATAGGACAGATAGAGAGAGGACAGAGAGGACAGAAAGGAAGGACAGATTGAGAGAGGACAGAGAGGACAGAAAGGAAGGACAGATTGAAAGAGGACAGAAAGGAAGGACAGATTGAGAGAGGACAGAGAGAAAGGACAGATTAGGAGAGGACCGAGAGGACAGAAAGGACAGAAAGGAAGGATATATTGAGAGAGGACAGAGAGAAAGGACAGATTAGGAGAGGACTGAGAGAAATGACATATTAGGAGAGGACCAAGAGGACAGAAAGGAAGGACAGATTGAGAGAGGACAGAGAGAAAGGACAGATTGAGAGAGGACAGAAAGGAAGGACAGATAGAGAGAGGACAGAGAGGACAGAAAGGAAGAACAGATAGAGAGAGGACAGAGAGGACAGAAAAGAAGGACAGATTGAGAGAGGACAGATAGGACAGAAAGGAAGGACAGATTGAGAGAGGACAGAATGTGTTGAAGCACCTGGCAGGATTTGAACCAATGCTGCAGCGGTATATGTGATTGGGAGGCAGATTAGACCACTAGATATATTGAAGCAACATCTCAAGACATCAGTCAGGAAGTTAAAGCTTGGTCGCAAATGGGTCTTCCAAATGGACAATGACCCCAAGCATACTTCCAAAGTTGTGGTAAAATGGTTTAATAAGGACAACAAAGTCAAGGTATTGGAGTGGCCAAAGCCCTGACCTCAATCCTATAGAACATTTGTGGGCAGAACTGAAAAAGCGTGTGTGAGCAAGGAGGCCTACAAACCTGACTCAGTTACACCATCTTTGTCAGGAGGAATGGGCCAAAATTCTTATTGTGGGAAACTTGTGGAAGGCTACCCAAAATGTTTGACCCAAGATAAACAATTTAAAGACAATGCTTCCAAATACTAATTGAGTGTATGTAAACTTCTGACCCACTGGGAAAGTGATGAAATAAATAAAAGCTGAAATAAATCATTCTCTCTACTATTATTATGACATTTCACATTCTTAAAATAAAGTGGTGATTCTAACTGACCTAAGACAGGGAATTGTTACTAGGATTAAATGTCAGGAATTGTGAAAAACTGAGTTTAAATGTATTTGGCTAAGGTGTATGTAAACTTCCGACTTCAACTGTATCTATCTTTCACCAATGTACAGCCATCACAACACAGTAATCAACAGTCCAGTTGTATTGTGTATTTAGTCAGTAGATGTTCTGACTATGACGTCTAGCATTCGCAGTATCAGTAATGATGAGTAGGAAGCGATTGGTCTGGTCTGTTTAATCATGATGTGCAGCTACTCTGGCAGCGATTGGTCTGGTCTGTTTAATCATGATGTGCAGTTACCCTGGCAGCGATTGGTCTGGTCTGGTGTTTATTTAGGAAGTGCAGCTACTCTGGCAGCGATTGGTCTGGTCTGTTTAATCATGATGTGCAGCTACTCTGGCAGCGATTGTTCTGGTCTGGTGTTTAGTCGTAGTATTGTTTAATGAGGAGTGCTCTCGGTACTGGGTCAACATCTGTCTTGGTGGGGTAAGATAAGCTGAAGGAGGTTAGTATTTGGTCTGTTTTAATTGTTCTAGTTTGGGGTTTCTCATGCTGCAATACTGGATTCAACACAAGACATAAACAGTCAAATTATACTTGTGAAGGAGTACCTCAATCTCCATTTCTCCATCTACTTTCATATCTCTTTCACTTCTGTCCCTCCCTCCCTCCCTCCCTCCCTCCCTCCCTCCCTCCCTCCCTCCCTCCCTCCCTCCCTCCCTCCCTCTTCCTCCTTCTCCTCCCTCTCTCTCCCTCCCTCCCTCCCTCCCTCCCTCTTCCTCCTTCTCCTCCCTCTCTCTCCCTCCCTCCCTCCTTCCCTACCTCCCTCCCTCCTTCTCCCTCCCTCCCTCCCTCCCTCCCTCCCTCCCTCCCTCCCTCCCTCCCTCTCCCACCCTCCCTCCCTACCTCCCTCTTCCTCCTTCTCCTCCCCATTCTCTCAATGTCCCTCCTTCCCTCCCTCCCTCCCTCTCTCTCCCTCCCTCCCTCCTTCCCTCCCTCCATGGATATGGAAATGCGTACCAAATGGCTCATTATTCCCTATATACAGTAGTTCACTACTTTAGACCAGAGCCCTATTCCCTATATAGTTCACTACTTTAGACCAGAGCCCTATTCCCTATATGGTGGTACTACTATAGACCAGAGCCCTATTCCCTATATAGTTCACTACCATAGACCAGAGCACTATTCCCTATATAGTGGTACTACTTTAGACCAGAGCCCTATTCCCTATATAGTGTACTACTTTAGACCAGAGCCCTATTCCCTATATAGTGTACTACTATAGACCAGAGCCCTATTCCCTATATAGTGCACTACTATAGACCAGAGCCCTATTCCCTATATAGTGCACTACTATAGACCAGAGCCCTATTCCCTATATAGTGCACTACTATAGACCAGAACCCTATTCCCTATATAGTTCACTACTTTAGACCAGAGCCCTATTCCCTATATAGTGCACTACTTTAGACCAGAGTCCGATTCCCTGTATAGTTCACTACTTTAGACCAGAGCCATATTCCCTATATAGTGCACTACTTTAGACCAGAGCCCTATTCCCTATATAGTGCACTACTATAGACCACAGCCCTATTCCCTATATAGTGCACTACTATAGACCAGAGCCCTATTCCCTATATAGTGTACTACTTTAGACCAGAGCCCTATTCCCTATATAGTTCACTACTTTAGACCAGAGACCTATTCCCTATATAGTGCACTACTATAGACCAGAGCCCTATTCCCTATATAGTGTACTACTTTAGACCAGAGCCCTATTCCCTATATAGTGGACTACTATAGACCAGAGCCCTATTCCCTATATAGTGCACTACTATAGACCAGAGCCCTATTCCCTATATAGTGCACTACTTTAGACCAGGGCCCTATTCCCAATATAGTGGACTACTATAGACCAGAGCCCTATTCCCTATATAGTGTACTATTATAGACCAGAGCCCTATTCCCTATATAGTGTACTATAATAGACCAGAGCCCTATTCCCTATATAGTGGTACCACTATAGACCAGAGCCCTATTCCCTATATAGTGGACTACTATAGACCAGAGCCCTATTCCCTATATAGTGTACTATTATAGACCAGAGCCCTATTCCCTATATAGTGTACTATTATAGACCAGAGCCCTATTCCCTATATAGTGGACTACTATAGACCAGAGCCCTACTCCCTATATAGTGTACTATTATAGACCAGAGCCCTATTCCCTATATAGTGTACTATTATAGACCAGAGCCCTATTCCCTATATAGTGTACTATTATAGACCAGAGCCCTATTCCCTATATAGTGTACTACTTTAGACCAGAGCCCTAATCCCTATAGAGTGTACTATTATAGACCAGAGCCCTATTCCCTATATAGTGTACTATTATAGACCAGAGCCCTATTCCCTATATAGTGGACTACTATAGACCAGAGCCCTACTCCCTATATAGTGTACTATTATAGACCAGAGACCTATTCCCTATATAGTGCACTACTTTAGACCAGAGCCCTATTCCCTATATAGTGCACTACTATAGACCAGAACCCTATTCCCTATATAGTTCACTACTTTAGACCAGGGCCCTATTCCCTATATAGTTCACTACTTTAGACCAGAGCCCTATTCCCTATATAGTGCACTAGTTTAGACCAGAACCCTATTCCCTATATAGTTCACTACTTTAGACCAGAGCCCTATTCCCTATATAGTGCACTAGTTTAGACCAGAACCCTATTCCCTATATAGTTCACTACTATAGACCAGAACCCTATACCCTATATAGTTCACTACTTTAGACCAGGGCCCTATTCCCTATATAGTTCACTACTTTAGACCAGAGCCCTATTCCCTATATATTGCACTAGTTTAGACCAGAACCCTATTCCCTATATAGTTCACTACTTTAGACCAGAGCCCTATTCCCTATATAGTTCACTACTTTAGACCAGAGCCCTATTCCCTATATAGTGCACTACTTTAGACCATAGCCCTATTCCCTATATAGTGCACTAGTTTAGACCAGAGCCCTATTCCCTATATAGTGCACTACTATAGACCAGAGCCCTATTCCCTATATAGTGCACTACTATAGACCAGACCCCTATTCCCTATATAGTGCACTACTATAGACCAGAGCCCTATTCCCTATATAGTGCACTACTTTAGACCAGGGCCCTATTCCCTATATAGTGCACTACTATAGACCAGAGCCCTATTCCCTATATAGTGCACTACTTTAGACCAGGGCCCTATTCCCAATATAGTGGACTACTATAGACCAGAGCCCTATTCCCTATATAGTGTACTATTATAGACCAGAGCCCTATTCCCTATATAGTGGTACCACTATAGACCAGAGCCCTATTCCCTATATAGTGGACTACTATAGACCAGAGCCCTATTCCCTATATAGTGTACTATTATAGACCAGAGCCCTATTCCCTATATAGTGTACTATTATAGACCAGAGCCCTATTCCCTATATAGTGGACTACTATAGACCAGAGCCCTACTCCCTATATAGTGTACTATTATAGACCAGAGCCCTATTCCCTATATAGTGTACTACTTTAGACCAGAGCCCTAATCCCTATAGAGTGTACTATTATAGACCAGAGCCCTATTCCCTATATAGTGTACTATTATAGACCAGAGCCCTATTCCCTATATAGTGGACTACTATAGACCAGAGCCCTACTCCCTATATAGTGTACTATTATAGACCAGAGACCTATTCCCTATATAGTGCACTACTTTAGACCAGAGCCCTATTCCCTATATAGTGCACTACTATAGACCAGAACCCTATTCCCTATATAGTTCACTACTTTAGACCAGGGCCCTATTCCCTATATAGTTCACTACTTTAGACCAGAGCCCTATTCCCTATATAGTGCACTAGTTTAGACCAGAACCCTATTCCCTATATAGTTCACTACTTTAGACCAGAGCCCTATTCCCTATATAGTGCACTAGTTTAGACCAGAACCCTATTCCCTATATAGTTCACTACTATAGACCAGAACCCTATACCCTATATAGTTCACTACTTTAGACCAGGGCCCTATTCCCTATATAGTTCACTACTTTAGACCAGAGCCCTATTCCCTATATATTGCACTAGTTTAGACCAGAACCCTATTCCCTATATAGTTCACTACTTTAGACCAGAGCCCTATTCCCTATATAGTGCACTACTTTAGACCAGAACCCTATTCCCTATATAGTTCACTACTATAGACCAGAACCCTATACCCTATATAGTTCACTACTTTAGACCAGGGCCCTATTCCCTATATAGTTCACTACTATAGACCAGAACCCTATACCCTATATAGTTCACTACTATAGTCCAGAGCCTTTTTCCCTATATAGTGCACTACTTTAGACCAGGGCCCTATTCCCTATATAGTGCACTAGTTTAGACCAGAGACCTATTCCCTATATAGTGCACTAGTTTAGACCAGGGCCCTATTCCCTATATAGTGCACTAGTTTAGACCAGAGACCTATTCCCTATATAGTGGTACTACTATAGACCAGAGCCCTATTCCCTATATAGTGGTACTACTATAGACCAGAGCCCTATTCCCTATATAGTGCACTACTATAGACCAGAGCCCTATTCCCTATATAGTGCACTACTTTAGACCAGAGCCCTATTCCCTATATAGTGGTACTACTATAGACCAGAGCCCTATTCCCTATATAGTGCACTACTTTAGACCAGAGCCCAGAAATATGAACCTGTTTTCCCTTCCTCTTTCATAAGGAGTACAACTTGAGACAGTACTGAGGCATCAGGGTGACGATCGTGTCTGGCACCCCTAGTAAACACATGGTGATTATAGCATCTGGCACCCCTAGTAAGCACATGGTGATTATAGCATCTGGCACCTATAGTAAACACATGGTGACTATAGTATCTGGCACCTATAGTAAACACATGGTGATTATAGCATCTGGCACCCCTAGTAAACACATGGTGATTATAGCATCTGGCACCTATAGTAAACACATGGTGACTATAGTATCTGGCACCTATAGTAAACACATGGTAACTATAGGATCTGGCACCTATAGTAAACACCTGGTGACTATAGAATCTGGCACCTATAGTAAACACATTGTGACTATATAATCTGGCACCTATAGTAAACACATGGTGACTATAGTATCTGGCACCTATAGTAAACATATGGTGACTATATAATCTGGCACCTATAGTAAACACATGGTAACTATAGGATCTGGCACCTATAGTAAACACATGGTGACTATATAATCTGGCACCTAAAGTAAACACATGGTGACTATAGCATCTGGCACCTATAGTAAACACATGGTGACTATATAATCTGGCACCTAAAGTAAACACATGGTGACTATATAATCTGGCACCTATAGTAAACACATCATGAGGAACAAAATGATCAGACCACGTTTTATACAGTGCATTTATATATATGAGATGTACAGTGCATTTATATATATGAGATGTACAGTGCATTTATATATATGAGATGTACAGTGCATTTTATATATATGAGATGTACAGTGCATTTATATATATGAGATGTACAGTGCATTCTGACCACTTTACTTTTGACACATTTTGTTAGGTTACAGCCTTATTCTAAAATAGATTTTTTTAAAACAATTTATTCTCATCAATCTAAAATGCAATATCCCATAATGACAAAGCAAAAATATATATATATTTTTTTTTGGCATATTTATTAAAAATTAAAAAATTAAAATACCACATTTGCAGAAGTTTTCAGACCCTTTACTCAGTACTTTGTATAGACACATATGCACATATGGCAGCGATTGCAGCCTCTAGTCTTCTTGGGTTTGACGCTACCAGCTTGGCACACCTGTATTTGGGGAGTTTCTCCCGTTCTTCTCTGCAGATCCTCTCAAGCTCTGTCAGGTTGGATGGGGAGCGTTGCTGCAGAGCTATTTTCAGGTCTCTCCAGAGATATTAGATAGGGTTCAAGTCCGGGCTCTGGCTGGGCCACGCAAGGACAATCAGAGACATGTCCCAACAATACTCCTGCGTTTTCTTGGCTGTGTGCTTAGGGTCGTTGTCCTGTTGGAAGGTGAACCTTCACCACAGTCTGAGGTCCTGAGCAGTCTGGAGCAGGTTTTCATCAAGGATCTCTCTGTACTTTGCTCCATTCATTTTTCCCTCGATCCTGACTAGTCTCTAAGGTGCTGATGCTGAAAAACATCCCCACAGCATGATGCTGCCACCACCATGCTTCACTATAGGGATGGTGCCAGGTTTCCTCCAGACATGATGCTTGGCATTCAGGCCAAAGAGTTCAGTCTTGATTTAATCAGACCAGAAAATGCTGTTTTACATGGTCTGAGAGTCCTTTAGGTATCTTTTGACAAACTCTAAGCGGGCTGTCATGTGCCTTTTACTGAGGAGTGGCTTCCATCTGACCAGTCTACCATAAAGGCCTGATTGGTGGAGTGCTGCAGAGATGGTTGTCCTTCTGAAAGGTTCTCCCATATCCACAGAGGAACTCTGGAACTCTGTCAGAGTGACCATCGGGTTCTTGGTCACCTCCCTGACCCAGGCCCTTCTCCCCAATTGCTCAATTTGGCCGGATGTACAGCTCTAGGAAGAGTCGTGGTGGTTCCTAACTTCGTCCATTTAAGAACAGCTTCTCTGCCATCAAAAGGAACTTAAAATTCAACAAACCATTTAGGATCTGGCAAAAAAATACTTGAATTAGTTTCAGAAATCATTGCCTTTTATGGTTATGAGGTCTGGGGTCCGCTCACCAACCAAGAATTCACAAAATGGGACAAATACCAATACCACTGCAAAAATAAAATAGCCACTAATTATCAAAATCCAGAAAATAGCCGTTAAATTCTACAACCACCTGAAAGGAAGCGATTCTTAAACCTTCCATAACAAAGCCATCACCTACAGAGAGATGAACCTGGAGAAGAGTCCCCTAAGCAAGCTGGTCCTGGGGCTCTGTTAATTAAAACTTCTTAGGGCTATGCCCCTTTTTTCCTCCACTTCCTGTCTGAATGACGTGCCCAAAGTAAACTGCCTGTTGCTCAGGTCCTGAAGCCAGGATATGCATATAATTGGTACCATTGGAAAGAAAACACTTTGAAGTTTGTAGAAATGTTAAAATAATGTAGGAGACTATAACACAATTGATACGGTAGGAGAAAATCCAAAGAAAAAACACCAGAAATCTTTTTTTTTCTTTTGAGAGACCATCCTTTTATAAATGCAGCTCCCTGGATGCAATTCCCATGGGTTTCCACAGGGTGTCAGCAGTCTAAGTTCAAGGTTTCAGGCTTGTAACTTCAAAAACAAATAAGAAATATCAGTTTTAGTGAAAGGACACAGTCTTGGAAATTCTGGTTAGTGCGTAAGACATTACTCACCTGCGAAAATCGGTTTCGTATTAAACATACTTCTTTCCGTAAGAAGTATTATAGTTTGATTACATTTCAGGGTATCTGAGGAGTAAATACAAATTATTTTGACTTGTTGAAACAAAGTTTAGGGGTAGATATTTGGATTCCTTTCCCAGCAATTTGAACGAGTGGATCACTCAAATTGACTTTTTGGGATATATAGAAGGATTTTATCTAACAAAACGACACTACCTATCTTACAGCTAGGACCCTTTGGATGACAAATCAGAGGAACATTTTCAAAAGGTAAGTGACTAATTCATCATTATATGTGAATGTAGGAGACCTGTGCCGATGGAAAATATTTTGATGTGGGGCGCCGTCCTCAAACAATCGCATGGCATGTTTTCGCTCTAGTAGCTACCGTAAATCAGACAGTGCAGTTAGATTAACAGAATTTAAGCTTTCAGCTGATATAAGACACCTAAATGTTTAAAATCCATAATATTTCTGATTATTTATTTGAATTGCTCACCTTCCAGTTTCACCGGAAGTTGTCACGCTAGCAGGACACCGATCCTTAATTAACCAGGACAGCAACACAATTAGACTCAACCAAATCATGAGAAAACAAAAAGATAATTACTTGACACATTGGAAAGAATTAACAAAAAAACTGAGCAAACTAGAATACTATTTGGCCCTAAACAGAGAGTACACAGTGGCAGAATACCTGTCCACTGTGACTGATAAAACTTAAGGAAAGTGTTGACTATGTACAGACTCAGTGAGCATAGCCTTGCTATTGAGAAAGGCCGCCGTAGGCAGACATGGCTCTCAAGAGAAGACAGGCCATGTGCTCACTGCCCACAAAATGAGGTGTAAACTGAGCTGCACTTCCTAACCTCCTGCCAAATGGAACCTTTATTTAACTAGGCAAGTCAGTTAAGAACAAATTCTTATATTTCCCTCCGATTGCACAGATCCACAAATAATTTTTAAACAAACCCAATTTTGATTAAATTCCATATCTCCTGGGTGAAATACCAGTGTTCCATCACAGCAGCAAGATTTGTGACCTGTTGCCACAAGAAAAGGGCAACCAGTGAAGAACAAACACCACTGTAAATACAACCCATATATATGTTTATTTATTTTCCCTTTTGTACTTTAACTATTTGCACATCGTTACAACACTTTATATATACACATAATATGACATTTGTAATGTCTTTATTACTTTGGAACTTTTGTGAGTGTAATGTTTACTGTTAATTTGTATTGTTTATTTCACTTTTGAAATTCACTTGCTTTGGCAACATAAACATGTTAACATGTATACCAAGAAGAGCCTTCTACGAGTACGGCCTTAGCAGAAATGACAGATGATTGGTTAATGAGTATGGAAGACAGGAAGTTAGTTGGTGCAGTGTTGCTTTTAATGTAGTTGATCATAAACTGTTACTAGGTAAACTCAAATGTTATGGTTTTAAGTCTGCAGCACTGTCATGGATGGAAAGCTATCAATCCAGGAGAAGGCAAAACGTTTTATTTAATGGCATCTTTTCAAACAATAAAGATATAAACTGTGGTGTTCCTCAAGGAAGCTGCCTAGGCCCCCTTCTATACTAATTATTTACCTTCAGTAATGAACAAGAGTGGTCATGTATGCTAATGACTACAATGTTTAGCGCAGCATCAGAATGTAATGAGCTAACAGATGTACCGAGCAGTGAACTAAGAATGGTGTCTGAGTGGGTTGATATGAACAAATTGGTGTTGAATTCTTTTTTTTTTAAATAAATGAACATCTAATGCGATAGACCATATGACTGGACAGGAAATGGAAAGAACATCTAACGTGATAGACCATATGACTGGACAGGAAATAGAAAGAACATCTAATGCATTTGACCATATGACTGGACAGGAAATAGAAACAACATCTGATGCATTAGACCATATGACTGGACAGGAAATAGAAACAACATCTAATGCATTTGACCATATGACTGGACAGGAAATAGAAAGAACATCTAATGAGATAGACCATATGACTGGACAGGAAATAGAAAGAACATCTAATGCATTTGACCATATGACTGGACAGGAAATAGAAACAACATCTGATGCATTAGACCATATGACTGGACAGGAAATAGAAAGAACATCTAATGTGATAGACCATATGACTGGACAGGAAATAGAAAGAACATCTAATGTGATAGACCATATGACTGGACAGGAAATAGAAAGAACATCTAATGTGACAGACCATATGACTGGACAGGAAATAGAAAGAACATCTAATGTGATAGACCATATGACTGGACAGGAAATAGAAAGAACATCTAATGTGATAGACCATATGACTGGACAGGAAATAGAAAGAACATCTAATGTGATAGACCATATGACTGGACAGGAAATAGAAAGAACATCTAATGTGATAGACCATGTGACTGGACAGGAAATAGAAAGCATACAAGTGTACTTGTTGAATGCTTGATTTGTGGTTGTTTGTAATGTCTTGTTAATTGGCGTTGGACCCCAGGACGATTAGCTAGCGTTACTGCAATAGCAAATGAGGATCCTAACAAAAATTACAAAATTACAAAGCCCTTCAATTTAAATTGAATTGAAAATAGATTTTTTTTGGCACCATTTGGTCCACCATGGTTGGTTACACAATAGAGTACGGTGCCGTTCTGTTCTGTTGTGTAGAGTGGAGTACTATAGTCAGACAAATCACTAGAAATAGACGGAGGAAAGATCCCGTGAACATTGACATATGTCGTCCTCTGTGCTCACCCCAAAGATTTAAAAGGACCAGCATTGTGATTGAACAGAGCCAGTGCACACTGCTTTAGACCACTGCACCACAGCAGATGACAGAGCCCTAGCCAGCCGCGAGAAAACTGAATGGTAATAGCACGTCGTTTTTTTATGATTTTTGACGATTGGGGCTGTTTCTGTTTAAACCTGACATTCATTCATCTCTCTCTCTCTCTCTCTCTCTCTCTCTCTCTCTCTCTCTCTCTCTCTCTCTCTCTCTCTCATATTCCAGTAAAACTAGGTCAGTGTTGGCATCAGCTACCAACCCTCAATACACCATTTAAAATAGGATGGTTTCAACATTCAGTGGCTACAACACGACACAACATGACATGGCACACCACAACACACCCCGACACCCACCACAACACACCCCGACACCCCACCACAACACACCCCGACACCCCACCACAACACACCCCGACACCCCACCACAACACACCCCGACACCCCACCACAACACACCCCAACACCCACCACAACACACCCCGACACCCCACCACAACACACCCCGACACCCCACCACAACACACCCCGACACCCCACCACAACACACCCCGACACCCACCACAACACACCCCGACACCCCACCACAACACACCCCGACTCCCACCACAACACACCCCGACACCCACCACAACACACCCCGTCACCCACCACAACACACCCCGACTCCCACCACAACACACCCCGACACCCACCACAACACACCCCGACACCCCACCACAACACACCCCGACACCCACCACAACACACCCCGACACCCCACCACAACACACCCCGACACCCACCACAACACACCCCGACACCCCACCACAGCACACCCCGACTCCCACCACAACACACCCCGTCACCCACCACAACACACCCGACTCCCACCACAACACACCCCGACACCCACCACAACACACCCCGACACCCCACCACAACACACCCCGACACCCCACCACAACACACCCCAACACCCCACCACAACACACCCCGACACCCCACCACAACACACCCCGACACCCCACCACAACACACCCCAACACCCACCACAACACACCCCGACACCCCACCACAACACACCCGACTCCCACCACAACACACCCCGACACCCACCACAACACACCCCGTCACCCACCACAACACACCCCGACTCCCACCACAACACACCCCGACACCCACCACAACACACCCCGACACCCCACCACAACACACCCCGACACCCCACCACAACACACCCCGACACCCCACCACAACACACCCCAACACCCACCACAACACACCCCGACACCCCACCACAACACACCCGACTCCCACCACAACACACCCCGACACCCACCACAACACACCCCGACTCCCACCACAACACACCCCGACACCCACCACAACACACCCCGACACCCCACCACAACACACCCCGACACCCACCACAACACACCCCGACACCCCATCACAACACACCCCGACACCCCACCACACCACACCTCCACACCACACCACACCCGACACCCCACCACAACACACCTCAACACCATATCACAACACACTCCGACACCCACCACAACACACCCCAACACCACACCCCACCACACCACACCTCAACACCACACCACAACACACCTGACACCCCACCACAACACACCTCAACACCACACCACAACAAACCTCAACACCACACCTCAACTCCACAACACACCACAACACACCTCAACACCACACCACACCTCAACACCACACCACATCTCAACACCACATCACACCACAACACCACAACACAACACCACAACACACCTCAACACCACACCTCTACACCACACCTCAACACTACAACACCACACTACATCACACCTCAACACACCTCAACACACCTCAACACTACAACACCACAACACCTCAACACCACAACACCACACCACATCACACCTCAACACACCTCAACACTACAACACCACAACACCACACCACATCACATCTCAACACACCTCAACACTACAACACCACAACACCACACCACATCACACCTCAACACTCCTCAACACTACAACACCACAACACCTCAACACCTCAACACCACAACCATTGCTGGATCAGAATGCAGAGAAAGTAGATACGCCAAAGCAGAAACCCCCTACTCCCCATCCTCCTCTCTCCTCCCCCTCTTTCTCTGCTGTGTCACGAGCAGTCCCCAAATCCCCACCACAACACACCCCGACACCCCACCACAACACACCCGACAACACACCACAACACACCCCGACACCCCACCACAACACACCACAACACACCCCGACACCCCACCACAACACACCACAACACACCCCGACACCCCACCACAACACACCCCGACACCCCACCACAACACACCCCGACACCCCACCACACCACACCCCGACACCCACCACAACACACCCCGACACCCACCACAACACACCCCGACACCCCACCACACCACACCCCGACACCCACCACAACACACCCCGACACCCACCACAACACACCCCGACACCCACCACAACACACCCCGACACCCCACCACACCACACCTCCACACCACACCACACCCGACACCCCACCACAACACACCTCAACACCACATCACAACACACCCCGACACCCACCACAACACACCCCGACACCCGCCACAACACACCCCGACACCACACCCCACCACACCACACCTCAACATCACACCACAACAAACCTCAACACCACACCTCAACACCACACCACACCTCAACTCCACAACACACCACAACACACCTCACCTCAACACCACACCACATCTCAACACCACAACACACCACAACACACAGCACCACACCTCAACACCACAACACCTCAACACCACACCTCAACACCACACCTCAACACCACAACACACCACACCTCAACACCACAACATCACAACACACCACACCACAACACCACAACACAACACCACAACACACCTCAACACTACACCTCTACACCACATCTCAACACCACAACACACCACACCTCAACACCACACCTCAACACCACAACACACCATACCTCAACACCACACCTCAACACCACAACACACCTCAACACCACAACACACCTCAATACCACAACACCACAACACACCTCAACACCACATCACACCACAACACCACAAAACAACACCACAACACACCTCAACACCACACCTCAACACTACAACACCACACTACATCACACCTCAACACACCTCAACACACCTCAACACTACAACACCACAACACCTCAACACCACAACACCACACCACATCACACCTCAACACACCTCAACACACCTCAACACTACAACACCACAACACCACACCACATCACACCTCAACACACCTCAACACTACAACACCACAACACCACACCACATCACACCTCAACACACCTCAACACTACAACACCACAACACCTCAACACCTCAACACCACAACCATTGCTGGATAGTAGACACGCCAAAGCAGAAACCCCCTTCTCCCCATCCTCCTCTCTCCTCCCCCTCTTTCTCTGCTGTGTCACGAGCAGTCCCCAAATCACGACAAAGATTAAAATAAGGAGAAATTAATCAACACATGCATGGAGAAACCAGAGAAGAAGAAATGTTTGATTCCTCTCTCCCCCCCACCCACCTCCTCTCTGCGCTACGCCAAAAAGATTCCCTCTCTAACTGTAGTTTGTTCCTGCTCTGTCGTCTCTCTCTTTCTCTCTGATAAATGTTAAGCTTCTTTTTTTTTTAAACCTTTCTGATTAAGCGTTCCAGTAATCTTGCTGCGTTCCATATAAAACCTCTGCTGAACAAATCCATTTAGACTGAATGTGAGGAAGTCATCAATTTATCCTGGAGTTGAGGAGGAACGGTAGCTTAAAGCAGCGTGAGAAAGTCACTGTTTTTCACTGTCAGCAGTTAGCTTAGCATGTTAGCAATTTTTTCACTGTCAGCAGTTAGCTTAGCATGTTAACACTGTTTTCACTGTCAGCAGTTAGCTTAGCATGTTAACACTGTTTTCACTGTCAGCAGTTAGCTTAGCATGTTAACACTGTTTGCACTGTCAGCAGTTAGCTTAGCATGTTAACACTGTTTTCACTGTCAGCAGTTAGCTTAGCATGTTAACACTGTTTTCACTGTCAGCAGTTAGCTTAGCATGTTAACACTGTTTTCACTGTCAGCAGTTAGCTTAGCATGTTAATTAACACTGTTTTCACTGTCAGCAGTTAGCTTAGCATGTTAACACTGTTTTCACTGTCAGCAGTTAGCTTAGCATGTTAACACTGTTTTTGCTGTCAGCAGTTAGCTTAGCATGTTAACACTGTTTTCACTGTCAGCAGTTAGCTTAGCATGTTAACACTGTTTTCACTGTCAGCAGTTAGCTTAGCATGTTAACACTGTTTTCACTGTCAGCAGTTAGCTTAGCATGTTAACACTGTTTTCGCTGTCAGCAGTTAGCTTAGCATGTTAACAAGGTGTGTGTGTGTGTGTGTGTGTGTGTGTGTGTGTGTGTGTGTGTGTGTGTGTGTGCTGCTTTCCCTGGACAAACACACACAGACATGCACACACACACACACATACACGCACCAACACGCACACACACGCACACATACACACGTTTTGTTCACACACATAGACACACACCCAGCCCCTAAAGGACACACTGAAATGATCCATTCAGTCATGCTGGCTGAAGGTGTTGACTCTTTCAGCTTCAAATGATCTGTGTGTGTGTGTAATTTGTGTGTGTGTGTGTGTGCATGTAATGTGTGTATGTAATGTATGTATGTGTTTGTGTGTGTGTGTGTGTGTGTGTGTGTGTGTGTGTGTGTGTGTGTGTGTGTGTGTGTGTGTGTGTGTGTGTGTGTGTGTGTGTGTGTGTGTGTGTGCGTATGTAATGTGTGTGTGTGTGTGTGTGTGTGTGTGTGTGTGCGAGCGTGTGTGTGTCAGACTGTTAGTGTATTTTCTGACCTCCAGGGCTCAGAGTCTACAGTCTGCACAAAGCTGCAATCACTAGTCATTACCATGTTATTCAAACTGGGGGCAAGATGGAGAGAGAAGGGTAGGAGAGAGAAGGGGAGGGGAGAGAAGGGGAGGAGAGAGAAGGGGAGGAGAAAGAAGGGGAGGAGAGAGAAGGGGAGGAGAGAAGGGTAGGAGAGAGAAGGGGAGGAGAGAGAAGGGGAGGAGAGAGAAGGGTAAGAGAGAGAAGGGGAGGAGAGAAGGGGAGGAGAGAGAAGGGGAGGAGAGAGAAGGGGAGGAGAGAGAGGGAGAGTAGAGACCTGAACCAATGGAACACATGGAACCAAAAAGGGTTCTTCCTGGAACCCGAAAACAGTTTCCATGGGGACAGCCGAAGAACCCTTTTGGAACCCTTTTTTCGAAGAATGTAGTGAAGGGGAGGGATTAGTGGTGGGGGGAGAGACGGGAGAGAGAGGAAGAGAGAGAGAGAGATGGAGGTAGAGAGACAGGGGGAGGGAGAGGGAGAGAGAGAGAGAGAGACAGGAAGAGAGAGCTGCCTTGCCCTTCACTTTTGTTTATTATCTATTTCACTTGCTTTGGCAATGTTTCCCATGCCAATAAAGCCCTTGAATTGAATTGAATTGAATTGAATTGAGAGAGAGAGAGAGAGAGAGAGAGAGAGAGAGAGAGAGAGAGAGAGAGAGAGAGAGAGAGAGAGAGAGAGAGAGAGAGAGAGAGAGAGGGGGGAGAGAGAGAGAGGTGGGGAAAGACAGGTAGAGACGAGGGAGAGGTTTTGACAGCTAATAGATCAATGATGGCTGGATGAGTTGATGACCTGACTCTCTAACCCACCCATGCCTTCCCCCCTCCCCTCCACCACCACCGAACACACACACACACACACACACACACACACACACACACACACACACACACACACAGAGAGAGAGACACACACACACAGAGAGAGAGAGAGAGAGACACACACACACACACAGAGAGAGACACACACACACACAGAAAGAGAGAGACACACACACAGAGAGAGAGATTGACACACAGAGAGAGAGAGAGAGCGAGAGACACCCACACAGAGACACACAAACACACATAGAGACACACACACACACACACACAGAGACACACACACAGACACAGACATACACACCCACAGAGAGACACACACACACACACACACACACAGACATGAGAGCTGCTCTGACCTGGTTGATAGCAGCCCTGCCTGAGAGCTGCCCTGCCTGAGAGCTGCCCTGCCTGAGAGCTGCCTATTGGTATATCACCCTGTCTGTTGGTAAATCACCCTGTCTGTTGGTAAATCACCCTGTCTGTTGGTAAATCACCCTGTCTGCTGGTAAATCACCCTGTCTGCTGGTAAATCACCCTGTCTGTTGTTAAATCACCCTGTCTGTTGGTAAATCACCCTGTCTGCTGGTAAATCACCCTGTCTGCTGGTAAATCACCCTGTCTGTTGGTAAATCACCCTGTCTGTTGGTAAATCACCCTGTCTGTTGGTAAATCACCCTGTCTGTTGGTAAATCACCCTGTCTGCTGGTAAATCACCCTGTCTGCTGGTAAATCACCCTGTCTGTTGGTAAATCACCCTGTCTGTTGTTAAATCACCCTGTCTGTTGTCTGTTGGTAAATCACCCTGTCTGCTGGTAAATCACCCTGTCTGTTGGTAAATCACCCTGTCTGTTGGTAAATCACCCTGTCTGTTGTTAAATCACCCTGTCTGTTGTCTGTTGGTAAATCACCCTGTCTGCTGGTAAATCACCCTGTCTGTTGGTAAATCACCCTGTCTGTTGTCTGTTGGTAAATCACCCTGTCTGTTGTCTGCTGGTAAATCACCCTGTCTGCTGGTAAATCACCCTGTCTGTTGGTAAATCACCCTGTCTGTTGGTAAATCACCCTGTCTGTTGGTAAATCACCCTGTCTGTTGGTAAATCACCCTGTCTGTTGGTAAATCACCCTGTCTGTTGTCTGTTGGTAAATCACCCTGTCTGTTGTCTGCTGGTAAATCACCCTGTCTGCTGGTAAATTACCCTGTCTGTTGGTAAATCACCCTGTCTGTTGGTAAATCACCCTGTCTGTTGGTAAATCACCCTGTCTGTTGCTTGCTGGTCAATCAGAATTACAATTGAATAGCCAAATGAGTCCATTAATCTGTCACATGATAAAAATTAATATTAACAATCTAACATCTCTGACACACACACACACACTCGTTCGCCCACCCACACCCAAACAGTCTCCCAACCAAACAAACACATCACTCATTACCATCTGAAATCACATCAACCCAAACACTCTCCTGTGTGTGTGTTTATATGTGTGTGTGTGTGTGTGTGTATGTGTTTGTGTGTGTGTGTGTGTGTGTGTGTG
Organism: Oncorhynchus clarkii lewisi; assembly: GCF_045791955.1. Classification (NCBI taxonomy): domain Eukaryota; kingdom Metazoa; phylum Chordata; class Actinopteri; order Salmoniformes; family Salmonidae; genus Oncorhynchus; species Oncorhynchus clarkii. The sequence goes on along the minus strand of NC_092154.1, from coordinate 4,413,069 downwards.
TGTGTGTGTGTGTGTGTGTATATACAGTGCCTTGCGAAAGTATTCGGCCCCCTTGAACTTTGCGACCTTTTGCCACATTTCAGGCTTCAAACATAAAGACATAAAACTGTATTTTTTTGTGAAGAATCAACAACAAGTGGGACACAATCATGAAGTGGAACGACATTTATTGGATATTTCAAACTTTTTTAACAAATCAAAAACTGAAAAATTGGGCGTGCAAAATTATTCAGCCCCCTTAAATTAATACTTTGTAGCGCCACCTTTTGCTGCGATTACAGCTGTAAGTCGCTTGGGGTATGTCTCTATCAGTTTTGCACATCGAGAGACTGACATTTTTTCCCATTCCTCCTTGCAAAACAGCTTGAGCTCAGTGAGGTTGGATGGAGAGCATTTGTGAACAGCAGTTTTCAGTTCTTTCCACAGATTCTCGATTGGATTCAGGTCTGGACTTTGACTTGGCCATTCTATCACCTGGATATGTTTATTTTTGAACCATTCCATTGTAGATTTTGCTTTATGTTTTGGATCATTGTCTTGTTGGAAGACAAATCTCCGTCCCAGTCTCAGGTCTTTTGCAGACTCCATCAGGTTTTCTTCCAGCATGGTCCAGTATTTGGCTCCATCCATCTTCCCATCAATTTTAACCATCTTCCCTGTCCCTGCTGAAGAAAAGCAGGCCCAAACCATGATGCTGCCACCACCATGTTTGACAGTGGGGATGGTGTATTCAGCTGTGTTGCTTTTACGCCAAACATAACGTTTTGCATTGTTGCCAAAAAGTTCAATTTTGGTTTCATCTGACCAGAGCACCTTCTTCCATATGTTTGGTGTGTCTCCCAGGTGGCTTGTGGCAAACTTTAAACAACACTTTTTATGGATATCTTTAAGAAATGGCTTTCTTCTTGCCACTCTTCCATAAAGGCCAGATTTGTGCAATATTCGACTGATTGTTGTCCTATGGACAGAGTCTCCCACCTCAGCTGTAGATCTCTGCAGTTCATCCAGAGTGATCATGGGCCTCTTGGCTGCATCTCTGATCAGTCTTCTTCTTGTATGAGCTGAAAGTTTAGAGGGACGGCCAGGTCTTGGTAGATTTGCAGTGGTCTGATACTCCTTCCATTTCAATATTATCGCTTGCACAGTGCTCCTTGGGATGTTTAAAGCTTGGGAAATCTTTTTGTATCCAAATCCGGCTTTAAACTTCTTCACAACAGTATCTCGGACCTGCCTGGTGTGTTCCTTGTTCTTCATGATGCTCTCTGCGCTTTTAACGGACCTCTGAGACTATCACAGTGCAGGTGCATTTATACGGAGACTTGATTACACACAGGTGGATTGTATTTATCATCATTAGTCATTTAGGTCAACATTGGATCATTCAGAGATCCTCACTGAACTTCTGGAGAGAGTTTGCTGCACTGAAAGTAAAGGGGCTGAATAATTTTGCACGCCCAATTTTTCAGTTTTTGATTTGTTAAAAAAGTTTGAAATATCCAATAAATGTCGTTCCACTTCATGATTGTGTCCCACTTGTTGTTGATTCTTCACAAAAAAATACAGTTTTATATCTTTATGTTTGAAGCCTGAAATGTGGCAAAAGGTCGCAAAGTTCAAGGGGGCCGAATACTTTCGCAAGGCACTGTATGTGTGTGTTTGTGTGTATGTGTATGCGTGTGTGCGCCTGTTCATGTGCGTGCTTGTGTGTGTGTTTGTGTGTGTATATATATATATATATGTGTGTGTGTTTGTGTGTATGTGTGTGCGTGTGTGCGCGCGTTCGCGGTCGTGCGTATGTGTGTGTGTGTTTGTGTATACGTGTGTGTGTGTGCGTGCGTGTGTGTGTGTGTGCGTGTGTGTGTGTGTGTTATTGTTTAGTGGTCAGTATTAGTTCCAGGAGGCCTCGTTTTGCCCATGACTCCTCACGGCCCAACTGCACTACTAACCGGGCGTCCGGCATTGCCCTCAACCATCAGCCATTGAACTGAACGCTTCCTATTACAATCAATGATGACAAATAAAGTGGAGCTACGTGTGTTATTAGAGGATAATCTAGTACAACCACCAACAACAATTTAATGAGTACTGGACCAAAGCTACTGTACTGATGCATCATGGGTGAATATGGTGCTGTACAGTAGAGGAGAAAAGGAAACAGATGCTCTCCTCCTCTCCCCATTATAACCAGTCCTGGATCCATTATAACCAACCCTGGACCCATTATAACCAGTCCTGGATCCATTATAACCAACCCTGGATCCATTTTAACCAGCCCTGGATCCATTATAACCAGCCCTGGATCCATTATAACCAGCCCTGGATCCATTATAACCAGCCCTGGATCCATTATAACCAGCCCTGGATCCATTATAACCAGCCCTGGATCCATTATAACCAACCCTGGATCCATTATAACCAACCCTGGATCCATTATAACCAGCCCTGGATCCATTATAACCAGCCCTGGATCCATTATAACCAGCCCTGGATCCATTATAACCAGCCATGGATCAATTATAACCAGCCCTGGATCCATTATAACCAGCCCTGGATCCATTATAACCAACCCTGGATCCATTTTAACCAGCCCTGGATCCATTATAACCAGCCCTGGATCCATTATAACCAGCCCTGGATCCATTATAACCAGCCCTGGATCCATTATAACCAGCCCTGGATCCATTATAACCAGCCCTGGATCCATTATAACCAGACTTGAATTCAATTGAAAAAAGGGGAGTTTTTTAAGAATGAACAACATCTATAAAAAGAAAGAAACAAACTATGTTTTTGCTATCATCACTTTGCTTAGCATGTTAACAAGGTGCAAATGAACCACATGGTTAATTATTGGTTAGACGCTGTATACATGGTGTGTGGTGTGTGTGTGTGTGTGTGTGTGTGTGTGGTGTGTGGTGTGTGTGTGTGTGCGTTTGTGTTTGTGAGAACTAAAGGGCTGTTCAATTATTTACAGGGAGCGATTCTCTGTTTGCCAAACTGACATTTCACAGGCGTCTGCCATAATTACACTCACACAAGGGTGTGTACGTGTGTGTGTTTGTGTGTGTGTGTGTGTGTGTGTGTGATATTGCTACCAACACATCATGCCACACATCATCAACACACACAAACACACACACACACAGACACGACTCAAATACACAGGGACATCACAGCCCACCTCAGGAACCAGGGACTGTATCACAGCCCACCTCAGGAACCAGGGACCGTATCACAGCCCACCTCAGGAACCAGGGACTGTATCACAGCCCACCTCAGGAACCAGGGACCGTATCCACAAATCGTCTCAAAGTAGGATTGCTGATCTAGGATCAGGTCCCTACTGTTTTTTCATTACAAACGGAAAGGCCTAACTGATCTCAGAGGGAGCACTCCTACTCCGAGGCTCTGTGGATATGGGCCCAGGTTTTGGTTAGAGACAGACAGCATAAGACAAACAGTACCAGTCAAACATGTAGATTCATATGGAATCATGTAGAATCATATAGTAACATGTAGAATCATATGGAATCATGTAGTGACATGTAGAATCATATGGAATCATGTAGTGACATGTAGAATCATATGGAATCATGTAGTAACATGTAGAATCATATGGAATCATGTAGAATCATATGGAATCATGTAGTGACATGTAGAATCATATGGAATCATGTAGTGACATTTAGAATCATGTAGAATCATGTAGTAACATGTAGAATCATATGGAATCATGTAGTGACATGTAGAATCATATGGAATCATGTAGTAACACGTAGAATCATGTAGAATCATGTAGAATCATGTAGTAACATGTAGAATCATATGGAATCATGTAGTAACATGTAGAATCATATGGAATCATGTAGTGACATGTAGAATCATATGGAATCATGTAGTAACATGTAGAATCATGTAGAATCATGTAGAATCATGTAGTAACATGTAGAATCATATGGAATCATGTAGTAACATGTAGAATCATATGGAATCATGTAGTAACATGAAGAATCATATAGAATCATGTAGTAACATGTAGAATCATATAGAACCATGTAGTAACATGTAGAATCATGTAGAATCATGTAGTAACATGTAGAATCATATGGAATCATGTAGTGACATGTAGAATCATGTAGAATCATGTAGTGACATGTATAATCATGTAGAATCATGTAGTAACATGTAGAATCATGTAGAATCATGTAGTAACATGTAGAATCATGTAGAATCATATGGAATCATGTAGTGACATGTAGAATCATATAGTAACATGTAGAATCATGTAGTAACATGTAGAATCATATAGAATCATGTAGTAACATGTAGAATCATATAGAACCATGTAGTAACATGTAGAATAATATGGAATCATGTAGTAACATGTAGAATCATATAGAATCATGTAGTGACATGTAGAATCATATAGAATCATGTAGTAACATGTAAAAGCATGTAGAATCATGTAGTAACATGTAGAATCATATGGAATCATGTAGTAACATGTAGAATCATGTAGTGACATGTAGAATCATATGGAATCATGTAGAATCATGTAGAATCATATATAATCATGTAGTAACATGTAGAATCATTTAGAATCATGTAGTAACATGTAGAATCATGTAGAATCATGTAGAATCATATAGAATCATGTAGTAACATGTAGAATCATATGGAATCATGTAGTGACATGTAGAATCATGTAGAATCATGTAGTGACATGTAGAATCATGTAGAATCATGTAGTAACATGTAGAATCATGTAGTGACATGTAGAATCATATGGAATCATGTAGAATCATATGGAATCATGGAGTAACATGTAGAATCATGTAGTAACATGTAGAATCATATGAAATCATGTAGAATCATGTAGAATCATATAGAATCATGTAGTAACATGTAGAATCAAAGAGTGGACAAAGCTGTCATGAAGGCAAAGGATGGCTACTTTGAAGAATCTCTACAATGTAGAAAACAGTAAAAAAAAAATAAAGAAAGAAAAACCGCAAACTTTTGAATTGTACTGTATATATATATATATAATATATAAGACATCACTTTATTCAAAAGCAATTGTGTTCACAACAGTCCCTGAATCTTTGCAACTGTAGACAAAGAGAACCAGGACAGGATCCAGGACAGAGAGATCTGGGACAGAGAGATCCGGGAAAGAGAGACCCGGGACAGAGAGACCCGGGACAGAGAGATCTGGGACAGAGAGAACCAGGACAGAGAGATCCGGGACAGAGAGAACTGGGACAGAGAGATCTGGGACAGAGAGATCCGGGACAGAGAGACCCGGGACAGAGAGACCCGGGACAGAGAGATCTGGGACAGAGAGAACCAGGACAGAGAGATCCGGGACAGAGAGATCTGGGACAGAGAGATCCGGGACAGAGAGACCCGGGACAGAGAGATCCGGGACAGAGAGATCTGGGACAGAGAGAACCAGGACAGAGAGATCTGGGACAGAGAGATCCGGGACAGAGAGATCTGGGACAGAGAGATCCGGGACAGAGAGATCTGGGACAGAGAGACCCGGGACAGAGAGACCCGGGACAGAGAGACCCGGGACAGAGAGATCTGGGACAGAGAGAACCAGGACAGAGAGATCCGGGACAGAGAGATCTGGGACAGAGAGATCCGGGACAGAGAGACCCGGGACAGAGAGATCCGGGACGGAGAGATCTGGGACAGAGAGAACCAGGACAGAGAGATCTGGGACAGAGAGATCCGGGACAGAGAGACCCGGGACAGAGAGACCCGGGACAGAGAGATCTGGGACAGAGAGAACCAGGACAGAGAGATCCGGGACAGAGAGAACTGGGACAGAGAGATCCGGGACAGAGAGAACCGGGACAGAGAGATCTGGGACAGAGAGAACCGGGACAGAGAGATCTGGGACAGAGAGATCCGGGACAGAGAGATCCGGGACAGAGAGACCCGGGACAGAGAGACCCGGGTTAGAGAGATCTGGGACAGAGAGAACCAGGACAGAGAGATCCGGGACAGAGAGAACTGGGACAGAGAGATCCGGGACAGAGAGAACCGGGACAGAGAGATCTGGGACAGAGAGAACCGGGACAGAGAGATCTGGGACAGAGAGAACCGGGACAGAGAGATCTGGGACAGAGAGAACCGGGACAGAGAGATCCGGGACAGAGAGAACTGGGACAGAGAGATCCGGGACAGAGAGATCCGGGACAGAGAGAACTGGGACAGGGTGTCAGAGAGAAAGAGGATTCATGAGGGAGGAGAAGAGAGGGGGAGAATGGGAGGCATGGGAACCGGCTCTAAGTGCAGAGAGGGAGGGAGGGAGGGAGGGAGGGAGGGAGGGAGTTTAATATTTGAGTGATTCCCTGCATTTGAAATGGAACTGATGCTGAACTCCCAGTGGTAGGTATCTCTGTGGAGCCTATCTACACATCAAGGCCTGAATGACTGAAAGCCCAATTCTTCCTCACACTCAAAGACACACAGACACACAAACACAAATACACTCACACAAACACACTCTCTCCCTCTCTCCTACAGCCGTGCTCTGTATGATAATTGGGGTTGTCTTAGCAGCAGACTCTAAAGGAAGGCCTGGCACCCACCCTATGTCATCAACCCTAATGGGAAAATTAGTATTGTCGTGTAGACGGTGTTTCTCATTGTGTTCCATGGTAATCTACAGCTTCAATTGGATCAGTATAGTTTTTTTTCTGATGGTGATAGAAGCTGTTCAACAGTCTGAAGGTAATAGAAGCTGGTTAACAGTCTGATGGTCTGGTAATAGAAGCTGTTCAACAGTCTGATGGTGATAGAAGCTGTTCAACAGTCTGATGGTGATAGAAGCTGTTCAACAGTCTGATGGTCTGGTAATAGAAGCTGTTCAACAGTCTGATGGTGATAGAAGCTGTTCAACAGTCTGATGGTGATAGAAGCTGTTCAACAGTCTGATGGTCTGGTAATAGAAGCTGTTCAACAGTCTGATGGTCTGGTGATAGAAGCTGTTCAACAGTCTGATGGTCTGGTGATAGAAGCTGTTCAACAGTCTGATAGTAATAGAAGCTGTTCAACAGTCTGATGGTGATAGAAGCTGTTCAACAGTCTGATGGTCTGGTAATAGAAGCTGTTCAACAGTCTGATGGTAATAGAAGCTGTTCAACAGTCTGATGGTAATAGAAGCTGTTCAACAGTCTGATGGTGATAGAAGCTGTTCAACAGTCTGATGGTGATAGAAGCTGTTCAACAGTCTGATGGTGATAGGAGCTGTTCAACCGTCTGATGGTAATAGAAGCTGTTCAACAGTCTGATGGTAATAGGAGCTGTTCAACAGTCTGATGGTAATAGAAGCTGTCCAACAGTCTGATGGAGATAGAAGCTGTTCAACAGTCTGATGGTAATAGAAGCTGTTCAACAGTCTGATGGTGATTGAAGCTGTTCAACAGTCTGATGGTAATAGAAGCTGTTCAACAGTCTGATGGTAATAGAAGCTGTTCAACAGTCTGATGGTGATAGAAGCTGTTCAACAGTCTGATGGTCTGGTAATAGAAGCTGTTCAACAGTCTGATGGTCTGGTGATAGAAGCTGTTCAACAGTCTGATGGTGATAGAAGCTGTTCAACAGTCTGATGGTAATAGAAGCTGTTCAACAGTCTGATGGTCTGGTGATAGAAGCTGTTCAACAGTCTCATGGTAATAGAAGCTGTTCAACAGTCTGATGGTGATAGAAGCTGTTCAACAGTCTGATGGTGATAGAAGCTGTTCAACAGTCTGATGGTGATAGAAGCTGTTCAACAGTCTGATGGTGATAGAAGCTGTTCAACAGTCTGATGGTAATAGAAGCTGTTCAACAGTCTGATGGTGATAGAAGCTGTTCAACAGTCTGATGGTCTGGTAATAGAAGCTGTTCAACAGTCTGATGGTCTGGTGATAGAAGCTGTTCAACAGTCTGATGGTCTGGTGATAGAAGCTGTTCAACAGTCTGATAGTAATAGAAGCTGTTCAACAGTCTGATGGTCTGGTGATAGAAGCTGTTCAACAGTCTGATGGTCTGGTGATAGAAGCTGTTCATCAGTCTGATGGTAATAGAAGCTGTTCAACAGTCTGATGGTCTGGTAGTAGAAGCTGTTCAACAGTCTGATGGTAATAGAAGCTGTTCAACAGTCTGATGGTGATAGAAGCTGTTCAACAGTCTGATGGTAATAGAAATTGTTCAACGGTCTGATGGTAATAGAAGCTGTTCAACAGTCTGATGGTGATTGAAGCTGTTCAACAGTCTGATGGTAATAGAAATTGTTCAACGGTCTGATGGTAATAGAAGCTGTTCAACAGTCTGATGGTGATAGAAGCTGTTCAACAGTCTGATGGTGATATAAGCTGTTCAACAGTCTGATGGTGATAGAAGCTGTTCAACAGTCTGATGGTAATAGAAGCTGTTCAACAGTCTGATGTTAATAGAAGCTGTTCAACAGTCTGATGGTAATAGAAGCTGTTCAACAGTCTGATGGTCTGGTGATAGAAGCTGTTCAACAGTCTGATGGTCTGGTGATAGAAGCTGTTCAACAGTCTGATGGTGATAGAAGCTGTTCAGCAGTCTGATGGAGATAGAAGCTGTTCAACAGTCTGATGGTAATAGAAGCTGTTCAACAGCCTGATGGTAATAGAAGCTGTTCAACAGTCTGATGGTGATAGAAGCTGTTCAACATTCTGATGGTGATAGAAGCTGTTCAACAGTCTGATGGTGATAGAAGCTGTTCAACAGCCTGATGGTCTGGTAATAGAAGTTCTTCAACAGTCTGATGGTGATAGAAGCTGTTCAACAGTCTGATGGAGATAGAAGCTGTTCAACAGCCTGATGGTAATAGAAGCTGTTCAACAGTCTGATGGTAATAGAAGCTGTTCAACAGCCTGATGGTCTGGTAAAGAAGTTGTTCAACAGTGTGTTAAGGGGAGTAAAACAAGGTTGTCCACTATCGGTGTATTTTTTTTTAAGACCATTGAAATGTTTGCTATTAAAATCAGATCCAACTATAACATCAAGCGGATATTAATCCAAGGCTGAAAGACCAAACATGTCTTATTTTACGCTGATGATTCATGTTGTCTTTTAAATCCACAACTAGAATCCCTCCACAGCCTCATAGAGCATCTAGATACCTTTAGAATTAGAATCCCTCCACAGCCTCATAGAGCATCTAGATACTTTTAGAATTAGAATCCCTCCACAGCCTCATAGAGCATCTAGATACTTTTAGAATTAGAATCCCTCCACAGCCTCATAGAGCATCTAGATACTTTTAGAATTAGAATCCCTCCACAGCCTCATAGAGCATCTAGATACTTTTAGAATTAGAATCCCTCCACAGCCTCATAGAGGATCTAGATACTTTTAGAATTAGAATCCCTCCACAGCCTCATAGAGCATCTAGATACTTTTAGAATTAGAATCCCTCCACAGCCTCATAGAGCATCTAGATACTTTTAGAACTAGAATCCCTCCACAGCCTCATAGAGCATCTAGATACTTTTAGAATTAGAATCCCTCCACGGCCTCATAGAGCATCTAGATACTTTTAGAATTAGAATCCCTCCACAGCCTCATAGAGCATCTAGATACTTCTTCTAACCTCTCTGGATAACAACCAAATGCTGATAAATGTACTTTATTAAGTATTGGATGACTAAAAATGTAAACATATCCCAAAAGAAAGAAATTATCTCACTCTGTCATGCCCCCCCCCCCCCCCCCCCCCCCCCCCTCCAGGTGTCACCCACCTTCCCAACTTATCGCCTGGGTATTTATACCTGTGTTTTCTGTCTGTCTGTGCCAGTTCGTCTTGTTTGTCAAGTCAACCAGTATTTTGTCTCAGACCCTGCTTTTTCTACTCTCTGGAGTATTGACCCCTGCCTGCCTTGACCTGTCATTCGCCTTCCCCTGTTGCCATAATAAACATTGTTACTTCAACACAGTCTGCATTTGGGTCTTACCTGAAACGTGACACACTCCAATACATTTTAATAGAAAGTCATATCCCAGTTTACCCTGATTAACTCTTTAGTCATATCCCAGTTTACCCTGATTAACTCTTTAGTTATATCCCAGTTTACCCTGATTAACTCTTTAGTCATATCCCAGTTTACCCTGATTAACTCTTTAGTCATATCCCAGTTTACCCTGATTAACTCTTTAGTCATATCCCAGTTTACCCTGATTAACTCTTTAGTCATATCCCAGTTTACCCTGATTAACTCTTTAGTCATATCCCAGTTTACCCTGATTAACTCTTTAGTCATATCCCAGTTTACCCTGATTAAATCTTTAGTCATATCCCAGTTTACCCTGATTATCTCTTTAGTCATATCCCAGTTTACCCTGATTAACTCTTTAGTCATATCCCAGTTTACCCTGATTAACTCTTTAGTCATATCCCAGTTTACCCTGATTAACTCTTTAGTCATATCCCAGTTTACCCTGATTAACTCTTTAGTCATATCCCAGTTTACCCTGATTAAATCTTTAGTCATATCCCAGTTTACCCTCATTAACTCTTTAGCCATATCCCAGTTTACCCTGATTAACTCTTTAGTTATATCCCAGTTTACCCCGATTAACTATTTAGTCATGTCCCAGTTTACCCCGATTAACTATTTAGTCATATCCCAGTTTACCTTGATTAACTCTTTAGTCATATCCCAGTATACCCTGATGAACTCTTTAGTCATATCCCAGTTTACCCTGATTAACTCTTTAGTCATATCCCAGTTCACCCTGATTAACTCTTTAGTCAAATCCCAGTTTACCCTCATTAACTATTTAGTCATATCCCAGTTTACCCTCATTAACTCTTTAGTCATATCCCAGTTTACCCTCATTAACTCTTTAGTCATATCCCAGTTTACCTATTTGCTTATGGCTTTGCCTACACCTAGCGAACAGTTTTTTAAATGATATGAGAAAAAAACATTACATTTTATTTGGAATGGCAAGCCAGACAAAATTAAAGGAGTATTTATATAATGAATATCAAAGCATTAGACATCTCACTGAAGGCTTCAGTCATACAAAGGTTATACTTAAATTTGAATGGGTTCTCTAGCAAATTATTAAGAATGTCTCACCCCATGTTCAAGAAAGGCCTTTTTTCCTTTTATTCAGATTACAACCTCTCCTTTATTCAGATTACAACCTCTCACGGTCAGTTATTTGAAAAGAAAAGAATCTCCCAAATATCCCTATTTTTTAAACAAGTCATAGAAAATTGGTTGCAATTTCAGTTTAATCCACCAGAAAAGACAGAACAAATAATACAACAAATATTATGGTTAAACTCAAATATAATAATTGGTATAAAACCATAATTTATTAGATTTTTTTTTAAAGTATAATCTTTGTCAATTATATCATAAATAGGACTGGTTGAGTTATGTCACACATGCAGCTAACACAGACATATGGAAATGTCTGCTCTACCCAGAATTACAACCAACTAAATGCAGCATTACCACAAAAATGGAAGAGGCAAGTAGAAGGGGGACAAAGTAAGGATCTTGTCTGTCGGCCCTGCATTGAAGCACATAATTGGTTAAAGAAATCTGTAATAAAAAAAAAAGAATTCCAGTTTCTTTTAAGGACAAAAAAAATGGACAGCTGTGACAAATAAATTACAAAATAGTTGGGAAGAGATTTTTGACGTACCAATTCTATGGCACATGGTTAATGAACTGATACGCAAAACGACGCCGAATTCAAATCTTAGAATTTTTCCATTTAAATTATTCTACAAAATTCTTGGAACGAATAGAATATTTTATAATGGGGGATACAACCTTCCCAGACAGAATCATTAGATCATTTGTTTTGGTACTGTCCATATTTAGCTTGTTTTTGGTCACAGGTCCAAGAATGGCCGAAGAATTGCAATATTTCCCTGGAGCTAACTCTGCAGATAGCAATACTGGGCGATCTGAAAAGTCATAGTCAATCGATCAATAATATAATAATACTTTTAGCACAATTTTTTTTTTGAAATGTACAATCTGTAGAAACAATGTCAACAGAAAGGTTCAGAACTTTTGTGGAATAGAACAGTTGAAAAATATATGGCAAATAGAAATCCAATGTGGATGGTGTTAAGAGGTAGATGGGAGGGGTTGAATGGAGCCTGAAGGGTGGGACTAGATGGTGTTAAGAGATAGATGGGAGGGGTTGAATGGAGCCTGAAGGGTGGGACTAGATGGTGTTGAGAGATAGATGGGAGGGGTTGAATGGAGCCTGAAGGGTGGGACTAGATGGTGTTAAGAGATAGATGGGAGGGGTTGAATGGAGATGAAGGGTGGGATTAGATGGTGTTAAGAGGTAGATGGGAGGGGTTGAATGGAGATGAAGGGTGGGACTAGATGGTGTTAAGAGGTAGATGGGAGGGGTTGAATGGAAATGAAGGTTGGGACTAGATGGTGTTAAGAGATAGATGGGAGGGGTTGAATGGAGATGAAGGGTGGGACTAGATGGTGTTAAGAGGTAGATGGGAGGGGTTGAATGGAAATGAAGGTTGGGACTAATAACAACTAGATAACTAATGTAAAAGATTAAGATGGGCAAAAGAACACAGACACAGGACAGAGATATGGCTTTTTCTTTGCAAACCTGCCTAGAAGGCCAGCATCCCGGAGTCGCCTCTTCACTGTTGATGTTGAGACTGGTGTTTTGCGGGTACTATTTAATGAAGCTTCCAGTTGAGGACTTGTGAGGCGTCTGTTTCTCAAACTAGATGCTCTAATATACTTGTCCTCTTGTTCAGTTGTGCACAGGGGCCTCCCACTCTTCTTTCTATTCTGGTTAGAGCCAGTCTGCGCTGTTCTGTTTACTACTCCCTTCACTAGTCTCGTCTGGACCAGTCAACTAGTCCAAAGAAGGCCAGTTTTATTGCTTCTTTAATCAGTACAACAGTTTTCAGCTGTGCTAACATAATTGCAAAAGGGTTTTCTAATGATCAATTAGCCTTTTAAAATGATAAACTTGGATTAGCTAACACAATGTGCCCTTGGAACACTGGAGTGATGGTTGCTGATAATGGACCTCTGTATGCCTATGTAGATGTTGCATAAAAAAATCTCTAGTATCAGCAACAATAGTCATTTACAACAGTAAAAACGTCTACACTGTATTTCTGATCAATTTGATGTCATTTTACTGGACAAAAAAATTCACTTTTCTTTCAAAAACAAGGACATTTCATTGTGTCCCCAAACTTTTGAACGGTAGTGTATATATACTCTACAGTTGAAGTCGGAAGTTTACGTACACCTTAGCCAAATACATAATACATAATTTCCCAACTTTACAAAATGCAAACTTGCAATGGTTATCTTTCATTAGTATTGTTTTTTTTTTTTTTAAGTTTGCCCACTTTGCCAATGAAGTAATCATAAAAAGAATTGGCAACATCAAATGTTTTTGTGATGAATAAGCCATCTGATGCAATAAAATATGGAGTTGAATCTGTCTTTCGGACCATCATTTCATCCAAAGTGTTTTCCATCATTCTTTATATCGTTGATCTTGGCTTCATAATACAGTTTCTTCTTCTTTGTGTTGAGTTTAGTCACATAATATCTCAATTTGCAGTAAGTCAGCCAATCAGATGTGCGGCCAGACTTACTAGCCACTCCTGTTGCCACATCTCTTTCAACCATGCAGTTTTAACAGTTCTAACAGTCAGTTTCTTAACAGGTGCATTCTTATCAATAATTGGAAAAAGCCATTTCATAAATTCCTCAAGTGCAGAGTCTGGATGATCAATATTAATCACATCAGGCCAATATTTCTTTTTAACATCTTCCACATGAGTCACAGCAAAATATTTTGTGAGATCTCTTCTGCACTATTTTATGGACAGTTTTTTAAACTTTCCTGGATATAGCTACTATATTGTGATCACATCATCCAATAGGTATAGATATAACTTTAGAACAAAGTTCCACAGTATTAGTAAAAATGTGATCAATACATGTGGATTAACTTGTTCCTCTAGTGTTTGTAAATGCCCTGGTAGGTTGATTAACATTCTGAACCAGATTACTGGTTACAGTGAGAAGCTTCCTCTTGAGCAGACAGCTTGATGAAAACCAGTCAATATTCAAGTCCCCAAGAAAGTAGACCTCTCTGTTTACATCACATACACTATCAAGCATTTCACACACATTACTTACAGTGCCTTCAGAAAGTATTCAGACCCCTTGATTTACATTACAGCTTTATTTTAAAATATATATTTTTAAATTATCCTCAGCAATCTAAACACAATAGTCTATAATGACAAAGCGAAAACAGGTTTTTAGATTTTTTTTTAGCAAATTGATTGAAAATAAAAAACATAAATACCTACAGTAAGTATTCAGACCCTTTGCTACGAGACTCTAAACTAAACTCAGGTGCATCCTGTTTCCATGGATCATTCTTGAGATATTTTGACAACTTGATTGGGTAAATTCAATTGATTGGAGTCTACCTGTGGTAAATTCAATTGATTGGAGTCTACCTGTGGTAAATTCAATTGATTGTAGTCTACCTGTGGTAAATTCAATTGATTGGAGTCCACCTGTGGTAAATTCAATTGATTGGAGTCCACCTGTGGTAAATTCAATTGATTGGAGTCTACCTGTGGTAAATTCAATTGATTGGACATGATTTGGAAAGGCACATACCTGTCCCACAGTTGACAGGGCATGTCAGAGCAAAAAAAACAAGACATGATGTCAAAGGAATTGTCTGTAGAGCTCCAAGACAGGATTGTGTAGAGGCACAGATCTGGGAAAGGGTACCAAAACATGTCTTCATCATTGAAGGTCCCAAAGAACACAGTGGCCTCCATCATTCTTAAATTGAAGAAGTTTGGAACCACCAAGACTCTTCCTAGAGCTGGCCGCCCGGCCAAACTAAGCAATCAGGGGAAAACGGTCTTGACCAGACAGAAGCCACTCCTCAGTAAAAGGCACATGACAGCCCGCTTGAAGTTAGCTAAAAGCACCTAAAGGCTCTCAGACCAAGAGAAACAATATTCTCTGGTCTGATGAAACCAAGATTGAACTCTTTGGCCTGAATGCCAAGCGTCACATCTGGAGTAAACCTGGCACCATCCCTGCGATGAAGCATAGTGGTGGCAGCATCATGCTGTGGGGATGTTTTTCAGCGGCAGGGACTGGGAGACTAGTCAGGATCAAGGGAAAGATGAACAGAGCAAAGTACAGAGAGATCCTTGATGAAAACCTGTTCCAGTGCACTCAGGACCTCTGACTGGGGTGAAGGTTCACCTTCCAACATGACAGCGACCCAAAGCACACAGCCAAGACAACTCAGGAGTAGTTTTGGGACAAGTCACTGAATGTCCTTGAGTGGCCCAGCCAGAACCCAGACTTGAACCTGATCGAACATCTCTGGAGAGACCTGAAAATAGCTGTGCAGCGACACTCCCCATCCAACCTGACAGAGCTTGAGAGGATCTGCAGAGAAGAATGGGAGAAACTCCCCAAATACAGGTGTGCCAAGCTTGTAGTATCATACCCAAGAAGACTCCAGGCTGTAATCGCTGCCAAAGGTGCTTCAACAAAGTACTGAGTAAAAGGTCTGAAAACGTATGTAATTGTGATATTTCAGTTTTTTAATTACTAAATTAGCAAACATTTCTAAAAACCTGTTTTTGCTTTGCCATTATGGGGTATTGTATGTAGATTGATGAGGGAATAATTTTTTTTAGAGTAAGGCTGTAACGTAACATGTCAAGGTGTCTGAATAATTTCCGAAGATACTGACTGTTAGTACTTGGTAGCCTACAGAAACATCCCAAAAGAAAGGCATTAGATGTGCCAAGAGAACCTGCAACCACCAACACTTCAATACCACTTGACATAAGATCTCCTCTAAGCATTACAGCATTACCTTTTGAAGATGGAACTTTCAAACTCACAATAGAATTCACAGAGGAATATCCTAACAAGCCTCCAACAGTGCGTTTTGTCTCCAAAATGTTTCATCCAAACGTCTATGCAGATGGTAGTATATGCTTGGACATTCTTTAAATATGTGAAAATATAATCTATAATATAATCTATAAATCTGAAAATATACAGTAACATCTCCGCCTTGAGAATTCCTGTCTCTTCTATGGATGTTACAGTTATACTTGCGAAAGTATTCACGCCGCTTGACATTTTGCCTATTTTGTTGCCTTACAACCTGGAATTAAAATCGATTTTTGGGGGGGTTTGTATCAGTTGATTTACACAACATGCCTACCACTTAGAAGATTCAAAATATTTTTTATTGTGAAATAAGACAAAAAAAACTGAAAAATTTAGCGTGCATAACTATTCACCCCCCCAAAGTCAATACTTTGTAGAGCCAGCTTTTACAGCAATTACAGCTGCAAGTCTCTAGGGGTATGTCTCTATAAGCTTGGCACATCTAGCCACTGAGATTTTTGCCCATTCGTCAAGACAAAACTGCTCCAGTTCCTTCAAGTCGGATGGGTTCCGCAGGTGTACAGCAATCTTTAAGTCATACCACAATTGGATTGAGGTCTGGGCTTTGACGAGGCCATTCCAATACATTTAAATGTTTCCCCTTAAAGCACTTGAGTGTTGCTTTAGCAGTATGCTTAGGGTCATTGTCCTGCTGGAAGGTGAACCTCCACCCCAGTCTCAAATCTCTGGAAGAGTGAAATAGGTTTCCCAGAACAGAATTTCTCTGTATTTAGCGCCATCCATTATTCCTTCAATTTTCACCAGTTTTCCAGTCCCTGGCGATGAAAAACATACCCACAGCATGATGCTGCCACTACCATGCTTCACTGTGGGGATGGTGTTCTCGGGGTGATGAGAGGTGTCGGGTTTGCGCTAGACATAGCGGTTTCTGTGGAGTGTATTACTTAAAGTGGTCCTATGGACACATACTCAAATCTCCACTGTGGAGCTTTGCAGGTCCTTCAGCGCTAACTTTGGTCTAATTTTTTGCCTCACTGATTAATGACCTGCTTGCCTGGTCCGTGAGTTTTTGTGGTCGTCCCTAACTTGGCAGGTTTGTTGTGGTGCCATACTCTTTCCAATTTTTAATAATGCATTTGATGTTGGTGCTCCGTTTCAGATATTTTTTTTATAACCCAACCTTGGTCTGTAATTCTCCAAAACTCCCTGACCTCTTCATAGCAAAGGGGGTGAATACATATGCACGCATCACTTTTAAGTTTTTAATTTCATTTTAATTTATTAAAACAAGTTATTTTTTTTAATTTCACTTCACCAATTTTGACTATTTTGTGTAAGTCCATTGCATGAAATCCAAATAAAAATCCATTCAAATTACATGTTGTAATGCAACAAAATAGGAAAAACGCCAAGGAGGGTGAATACTTACGCAAGGCAATGTAGATGATACAGGCATCACCCTGCCACCTACACAGCCACCCCACCATAGCGCCAGCAGCTACCTGCAGCTACCTGCAGCTACCTCCAGCTACCTGCAGCTACCTGCAGCTACCTGCAGCTACCTCCAGCTATCTCCAGCTACCTGCAGCTACTTCCAGCTACCTCCAGTTACCTCCAGCTACCTCCAGCTACCTCCAGTTACCTCCAGCTACTTGCAGCTACCTCCAGCTACAGGTTAAGTAAGTAAGTAAAGTAATAAGTTATTGATTTGATGAACCTAATTTCTAAGGCTACATATATATATCATATAGCTTTTTTCAGCCCTTTCCTGGGTGGCTTATCAGAGAAAGAAATTATATGGAAGGGAGCAAACAAAGCAAACATTGATATTATTGACCTGTTGTTGAAAAAACATACAGTACCAGTCAAAAGTTTGGACACACCTGTACTCATTCCAGGGTTTTTCTTTATTTTGACTATTTTCTACATTGTAGAATAATAGTGAAAACATCAAAACCATGAAATAACACATATGGAATCATGTAGTAACCAAAAAAGTGTTAAACAAATGTATTTTTATATTTGTATATATATTATATATATTGTATATATAAATACATTTTTATAAATTTTTATACAAATATATATATTTTAGATTTTAGATTCTTCAAAGTAGCCACCCTTTGCCTTGATGACAGCTTTGCACACTCTTGGTATTCTCTCAACCAGCTTAATGAGGAATGCTTTTCCAACAGTCTTGGAAGGAGTTCCCACATATGCTGAGCACCTTGTTGGCTGCTTTTACTTCACTCCACGGTCCAACTCATCCCAAACCATTTCAATTGGGTTGAGGTCGGGTGATTGTGGAATCCAGGTCATCTGATACAGCACTCCATCACTCTCCTTCTTGGTCAAATATCCCTTACACAGCCTGAAGGTGTATTCGGGGTCATTGTCTTGTTGAAAAACAAATGATAGTCCTACTAAGTGCAAACCAGATGGGATGGCGTATCACTGCAGAATGCTGTGGTAACCTTGCTGGTTAAGTGTGCCTTGAATTCTAAATAAATAACCTACAGTGTCACCAGCAAAGCACCCCCACACCATCTCATCTCCTCCATGCTTCACGGTGGAAACCACACATATAGAGATCATCCATTCACCTACTCTGCGTCTCACAAAGACACGGTAGTTGGAACCAAAAATCTCAAATTTAGACTCATGAGACCAAAGGACAGATTTCCACCGGTGTAATGTCCACTACTCATGTATCTTGACCCAATCAAGTATCTTCTTTCTTATTGGTGTCCCTTAGTAGTGGTTTCTTTGCAGCAATTCAACCATGAAGGCCTGATTCACGCAGTCCCCTCTATACAGTTGATGTTGAGATGTGTCTGTTACTTGAACTCTGTGAAGCATTTATTTGGGCTGCAATTTCTGAGGCTGGTAACTCTAATGAACTTATCCTCTGCAGCAAAGGTAACTCTGGGTCTTCCTCTCCTGTGGCGGTTCTCATGAAAATCAGTTTCATCATAGTGTTTGATGGTTTTTGCGACTGCACTTGAAGAAACTTTCAAAGTTCTTGAAATGTTCCAGATTGAATGACCTTTGCTCGTTTGAGCTGTTCTTGCCATAATATGGATTTTTACCAAATAGGGCTAACTTCTGTATAACACCCCTACCTTGTGACAACACAACTGATTGGCTCAAATGCATTAAGAAGGAAAGAAATTCCACAAATTAACTTTTAACAAGGCACATCTGTTAATTGAAATGCATTCCAGGTGACTACCTCGTGAAGCTGGTTGAGAGAATGCCTAGTGTGTGCGAAGCTGGCAAAGCAAAGGGTGGTTATTTGAAGAATCTCAATTATAAAATATATTTAGATTTTTTTGGTTACTACATGATTCCATATGTGTTATTTCACCATTTTAATGTCTTCATTATAATTCTACAATGTAGAAAATAGTCAAAATTAAGAAAAACCCTTGAATGAGTAGGTGTGCCCAAACTTTTGACTGAACTTGTCACGCCCTGGTCTTAGTATTTTGTGTTTTCTTTATTATTTTGGTCAGGCCAGGGTGTGACATGGGTTTATTATGTGGTGTGTTTTGTCTTGGGGTTTTGTAGGTATTGGGATTGTGGCTTAGTGGGGTTATCTAGTATAGTCTATGGCTGTCTGGATTGGTTCTCAATCAGAGACAGGTGTTTATCGTTGTCTCTGATTGGGAACCATATTTAGGCAGCCATATTCTTTGAGTGTTTCTTGGGTGATTGTTCCTGTCTCAGTGTTTGTTTGCACCAGATAAGGCTGTTTAGGTTTTCACGTTACGGTTTCTTGTTTTGTATTTTTCGTCGTTATCTTTATTAAAGATGAATCGAAATAACCACGCTGCATTTTGGTCCGCCTCTCCTTCGACGGAAGAAAACCGTAACAGAACTCTATTTGTGTCAGCAGCCACAGCCAGTGAAATCTCTGCAATCCTAAACAATGAATCTTCCATTTGCAGCAATTACGGCCTTGCACACCTTTGGCATTCTAGTTGTCAAATAGTTGAGGTAATCTGAAGAGATGTCACCCCATGCTTCCTGAAGCACCTCCCACCAGTTGGATTGGCTTGATGGGCACTTCTTTACGTACCATACGGTCAAGCTGCTCCCACAACAGCTCAATAGGGTTGAGATCCGGTGACTGTGCTGGCCACTCCATTACAGACAGAATACCAGCTGACTGCTTCTTCCCTAAATAGTTATTGCATAGTTTGTCTGTTCTATGGGTCATTGTCCTGTTGTAGGAGGAAATTGGCTCCAATTAAGCACCGTCCAGAGGGTATGGCATGGTTTTGCTAAATGGAGTGATAACCTTCCTTCTTCAAGATCCCTTTGATCCTGTACAAATCTCCCACTTTACCACCACCAAAGCACCCCCAGACCATCACATTGCCTCCACCATGATTGACAGATGGCGTCAAGCACTCCTCCAGCATCTTTTCATTTTTTCTGCGTCTCACGAATGTTCTTTTATGTGATCCACCTCAAACTTAGATTAGTTTGTCCATAACACTTTTTTCCAATCTTCCTCTGTCCAGTGTCTTGTCTTATTTTGCCCATCTTAATATTTTATTTTTATTGGCCAGTCTGAGATATGGCTTTTTCTTTGCAACTCTGCCTAGAAGGCCAGCATCCTGGAGTCGCCTCTTCACTGTTGGTCGTTGAGACTGGTGTTTTGTGGGTACTATTTAATGAAGCTGCCAGTTGAGGACTTGTGAGGCATCTGTTTCTCATACACTCTAATGTACTTGTCCTCTTGCTCAGTTCTGCCCCGGGGCCTCCCACTTCTCTTTGTATTCTGGTTAGAGCCAGTCTGAGCTGTTCTGTGAAGGGAGGAGTACACAGCGTTGTACGAGATCTTCAGTTTCTTGGCAATTTCTCGCATGGAATAGCCTTAATTTCTCAGAACAAGAATAGACTGACGAGATTCAGAAGAAAGGTCTTTGTTTCTGGCCATTTTGAGCCTGTAACCGAACACACAAATGCTGATGCTCCAGATACTCAACTAGTCTAAAGAAGGCCAGTTTTATTGCTTCTTTAATTCAGAACAACAGTTTTCAGCTGCGATAAAATAATTGCAAAGGGTTTTCTAATGATCAATTAGCCTTTTAAAATGATAAACTTGGATTAGCTATCACAACGTGCCATTGGAACACAGGAGTGATGGTTGCTGATAATGGGCCTCTGTACGACTATGTAGGCCATCACCACCATCATCAGCCTATGTAGATATTCCATTAAAATCCAGCCGTTTCCAGATACAATAGTCATTTACAACTTTAAGAACGTGTACACTGTATTTGTGATCAATTTTACGTTATTTTAATGGACAAAAAAACCAATTTCTAAGTGACCCCAAACTTTTGAACGCTAGTCTATCACCATGGGTCTTTTCACAGAGTCTATCACCAGGGGTCTTTTCACAGAGTATCACCAGGGGTCTTTTCACAGAGTCTATCACCAGGGGTCTTTTCACAGAGTCTATCACCAGGGGTCTTTTCACAGAGTCTATCACCAGGGGTCTTTTCACAGAGTCTATCACCAGGGGTCTTTTCACAGAGTCTATCACCAGGGGTCTTTTCACAGAGTCTATCACCAGGGGTCTTTTCACAGAGTCTATCACCAGGGGTCTTTTCACAGAGTCTATCACCAGGGGTCTTTTCACAGAGTCTATCACCAGGGGTCTTTTCACAGAGTCTATCACCATGGGTCTTTTCACAGAGTCTATCACCAGGGGTCTTTTCACAGAGTCTATCACCATGGGTCTTTTCACAGAGTCTATCACCAGGGGTCTTTTCACAGAGTCTATCACCAGGGGTCTTTTCACAGAGTCTATCACCAGGGGTCTTTTCACAGAGTCTATCACCAGGGGTCTTTTCACAGAGTCTATCACCAGGGGTCTTTTCACAGTCCCAAAGTCAAGAACAAATTCAAGTAAACGTACGGTATTATAAAGAGTAATGATTGCGTATCTTATCTTATCTTATAGCTACAGCTTGTAACTACAAACTTCGTCTCAAAAAACAAATAAAGAAACAAGCCTGTCCTCCGTGTGACCTACTTTTTGTGTGTGTTTGCTGACATGTATGTGTAACTGATAGATACACACACACACACCGACACACACATACACACACACACACCGACACACACACACCGACACACACACACACACACACACCGACCCTCACAGACACACACACACACACACCGACACACACCGACACACACACACACAACGACCCTCACAGACACACACACACACACACACACACACACACACACACACACACACACACACACACACACACACCCTCACAGACACACACACACACAAGCACACACACACACCAACCCTCACAGACACACACACACACACACACACACCGACCCTCACAGACACACACACACACACACACACCGACCCTCACAGACACACACACACACCGACCCTCACAGACACTACATGTTAATGTTTGTAATTGTACATTGTAAAGTCCTGTACCGTCTTTTTTTCGTTACGTGTCGGACCCCAGTAGGACTAGCTGTCGCCCTTGACGTCAACTAATGGGGACCCTAATCAAATAAAATACAAATAAAACATTGTCCTGATAACAACACTGCGTCTCTGAGGAGACAACTTCGTCTGGGGATGAGAAGCTGCCAGGTTTCCTGACAGTGCGGGAGTGTTACATCGTTACTTCGCCTCGCTTCCCTGCTCGTACAAACCTTCTTGTGTGTGTGTGTGTGTTGTGTGTGTGTGCGTGTGCGTGTGCGCGTGCGTGTGTGCGTGTGTGTGTGTGTGTGTGTCTGTGAGTGTCTGTGTGTGTGTGTGCGTGTGCGTGTGCGTGTGCGCGCGTGTGTGTGTGTGTGTGTCTGTTAGTGTCTGTGTGTGTGTGTGTGTGTGTGTGTGTGTGTGTGTGCGTGTGCTTGTGCGCGTGTATGTGTGTGTGCGTGTGCGCGCGTGCGTGTGTGTGTGTTTGTGTGTGGCAGACAGACAGACAGACAGACAGATGTCAGACAGCAAGCAGCTTCACTATGTGTTACTCTGTGGCAGCTCCATGTTGTTCTGGATTAAACTGTAATCCTAACATCAGATTGTTTAGACACAGTATGAAGGCTGTTAACATGGATCAAACAACCAACTGACACACTGCAGAGAGATCTGGGCTCGTATCCACAAAATATCTCAGAGTAGGAGTTCTGATCGAGGATCTGTCCATTTAATCTTATTCATTATTATCTAAAAGGCAACACTGATCCTAAATCAGCATGAGAACTCAGAGAAGCTTTGTGGATACGGGCTCTGAGCCCACACTCCACACAGCCAATCAGATCATCTGAGAAATGTTTACTGTCAGTGTCTGTTTAGTGGAACCTGATTGAGCCTAGTCCTGGCTAAGAGCATGTTCAATAGATGACGGCTTCTGGAGACATTCACAAACAGAGCTGATCTAGCGTTGTTATTGGACAGTTTCAGCACTGGACAGCTCCCAACGTGTACTACACCTCGGCCTGGGCGTTGTTACTGGACAGTTTCAGCACTGGACAGCTCCAAGCATGTACTACACCTCGGCCTGGGCGTTGCTACTGGACTGTTTCAGCACTGGACAGCTCCCAACATGTACTACACCTCGGCCTGGGCGTTGTTACTGGACAGTTTCAGCACTGGACAGCTCCCAACATGTACTACACCTCGGCCTGGGCCTTGTTACTGGAAAGTTTCAGCACTGGACAGCTCCAAGCATGTACTACACCTCGGCCTGGGCGTTGTTACTGGACTGTTTCAGCACTGGACAGCTCCCAACATGTACTACACCTCGGCGTGGGCGTTGCTACTGGACTGTTTCAGCACTGGACAGCTCCCAACATGTACTACACCTCGGCCTGGGCGTTGCTACTGGACAGTTTCAGCACTGGACTGCTCCAAGCATGTACTCCCGGCCGTCATTGGGAGTCCCATAGAGCGGCGAACAATTGGCCCAGCGTCATCCCTGTTTGGCCAGAGTAGGTCGTCATTGTACATAGGAATATGTTCTTAACTGACTTGCCTAGTTTAATAAAGGTTAAATACTACACCTCAGTATCAGTCTTAAAGGGAAACTCCATTCAAAAATGATATTTTGGTATTTTTGTCTTTATACCACTGTTGATACAGTCCCAAAATGTTTTGCATGTCAGCAGTCAAATTTTCAAGATATTGGACTTTCATGAAACAAATTGTCCCCGGCCACATCATGCTTCCGAGGCGAAATGTGAAGCGCCAATTTTCTCATACTGTGGGGCAAAAACGTATTTAGTCAGCCACCAATTGTGCAAGTTCTCCCACTTAAAAAGATGAGAGAGGCCTGTCATTTTTATCATAGGTACACTTCAACTATGACAGACAAAATGAGAAAAAAAAATCCAAACAAATCACATTGTAGGATTTTTTATGAATTTATTTCTTTGTCCCCAATAATGTGGGGACAAAGACCATTCACTGAATCAGGGTGTGTTCGTTGTCATAGTGACAACTGCAAATAACACTTGAATACACATGTAATTAATAAAATATATATATTTAAATGTATCAATTCAACAACAAATGATGATAAGCCTGCGTCTATTACTGCATGTCAGTGCATGGCTCGATGCTCAAGAGCTTTGCAAGGAATTTCCATTTTTCTAATGAGCGTCACTTCATTCAGATCTTCTTCTTTTTTCACTGTTTTCATTTCACCGTCTGTCCTGTTCAACCCTTTGCAATACATCAGTGCAACAATGTTATTGTCACCGGCCAAAGTGATCACACCAACACTCTCATCTCCTAAAAACTATTTTTTTTTTTTACATCGAGCAATTAGCGAGGAAACAAGATGGCAGCTGTACATTTTGGCGTGTTGACAGCGTTTTTATTTTATTTTTACGGTTTTACATGAACCTTTATAGATACTGGCCCTTTTCGTACGTCAAGTCGATGTCGTTTTGACAAGTTATGCGGTTTTAATCATACGATCAGGCTCAAATACCAGATTGGCACGAAAGCATTTTGGCCGCAGGAAATGAACCCTATTTAACATGCTGGTACAGTCCTTCCCATGCTGCTGCACCAATGGCGAGTAAGGTTGGAATTAAAAACCAAATAGATGGTGGAAACCTCATAATTCTTCTGTGGCTGATACAGTCTGGAGATGGTCAGTGCCCCGTTTTATAGCGATAAATTCATTGGTGCAGCAGCATGCTACATGGAGACAAAAGGCTTTTCTCTTTCAGGTATAAACAGAGGACTTCCAGTGCCCCGGTCAAGACAATCTGTTGTGCCGAATGGAGGTGGAGCGCATCCGGGATAGGGACAGGGGACGGGAAAGGCAAACCCCGATGCCAGCCAAACCTGACCCCGGGTCAGATGCCAGCCAAACCTGACCCCAGGTCAGATGCCAGCCAAACCTGACCCCAGGTCAGATGCCAGCGCAAACCTGACCTCAGGTCAGATGCCAGCACAAACCCTGGATGGAGCTTCACTGCAGTGATTGGACTGCAGGGAGTCAACACTCATCTCCAAGTGAACAATTTCAGCTGACAGTTCCAACAGATGAGGAGAACTCCAGAAGAGGTGTTCTCCACAAGAGGAAGACGTTAGAAGCCCTTTTCCCCAGATTGAGGAAATCCCCCTGCTATCTAGTAACTGTAAGGTGGAAGAGCTATGATTTACTAAAACATAGTTAGATGGTTCGATAAAAAAAAAAACTAAAATTGAAGTTGAAAATTATGTAGTAATTATAAGAGAAGGATTTTGTATTAATGTAAAATCCGATCACTATAGATCAGATTTATGTAAAATCAGATTCTGGGTTCAACTATAAATCAGATTTTAAGATTTATGTAAAATCAGATTCTGAGTTCAACCAACTATAGATCAGATTTAAGCCAGGACAAGATTGAAGCTGTGTGGTTGGACATTATATTACCAAAATACAAACCTATTATAGTCGGAACCTGTTACAGACCACCAGGCCAGTACAAGTTTGATAAATCGTTGTAGGAGACTTGTTCCAAAAAGGACAATGTTACTTTTAAAGCTCTTAACATTTCTTGTCATCTGTTTGCCTTGTACCAGCTGATTAATGACCCTACCAGGGTCTGTCCTTCTACCCAAACCATCATTGACCTCGTGTTGGTGTCAGATAGACCAAGGATATATAATAGTGGGGTTGTAAACTATGGGCTCAGTGATCAATCCATCATTTTCTGTAGTAAGAATGTTCATAAAACAGTTTTCTTTATTGTCATAACTAAATAAAAAGTAGGTCTAGGATATTTTTGTTAAAATTGATGGAGCAAATTGGTCTGCTGTATTGAAACGCAATAGGTGGGACATGCCTGGGGCAATTTTAATTCTTTGATTTTAGATGCAGTAGACAAGCTCCAGAACATTTTTTATTTTATTTACAAAGAACAGAACTATGGGTAAACAATAACATTTTAAAGGCAGTAAATCCAAGGCAGATTATGTTTTTATAAACCATTAAAAAAAATATTTAAAAAATGAGGTTAACAGAATGATAGACAAGGCCAAGAAAATATTATTTAATGACAAAATAGTTGAGAGTAAGGAAAAATCCGATTAAATTATGGAAGTGTCT
The DNA here is from genome assembly GCF_045791955.1 of Oncorhynchus clarkii lewisi. Lineage (NCBI taxonomy): Eukaryota > Metazoa > Chordata > Actinopteri > Salmoniformes > Salmonidae > Oncorhynchus > Oncorhynchus clarkii. Next base: position 4,386,479 of record NC_092154.1, on the reverse strand, counting down.
GAAGCTGTTAGGTTACAGTAACAGATTATAGACCAAAGCTCAAAATCTTAGTTTGGACATTGGACGGAAAGTTACATCAGACAAGACCATGGTTGCAGACAGTCTGAATAGCTATTTTTACAACTATAGCTAATACATTAGCTAGCAAGTTACCTTGGCAGTCAGGTTGTTATGGGGAGAGTGAGGACAATCAGTTTTACTCACAGCAGGGGATTCAAGTAGATGCTTTTTCATTTGAAAAGGTGTCTGAGTCAACTGTGCTGAAGAAGCTGAATAAACCCGACCATTCCAAAACAACTGGCCTTGACAACATTCCTGCCAGATTTCTAAGGGATGCTGCGTTAATTACCAGCCCGTGTGTAACTCACATTATAAATCTGTCTTATTGAATCAAAGATTTTTCTCTGTGAACTAAAACTTTGTAAGGGTCATTCCTCTATATATATAAAAGGAAATAAGTTAGATCATGGAAACTATAGGCCTCTCTCAATCCTGTGTATTTTAGGCCAAGATTATGTTCGAACAGATTGACAGTTATATTTTCTTACATAACCTAATGCGTGAGCTCCAATTTGGCTTCAGGAAATCCCATTCCACCGACACTTGCCTACTATATCTGACTGACCAAGGAAGTAGACGGGGGGACATTTTGTGGTATGGTTATGTTAGCTCTACAAAAGGCGGTTGATACAGTGGATCGTGAGATTCTGTTAATCAAACTAAGAGCCATGGGATTTAACAATTTAGCAGTAAAAATGGGTTAGAGCTTATCTGCAAGGAAGAAAACAGATGGTGGATATGGATGGGATCCTGTCTAAACCCAAAATCTTGAACTGTGGGGTACCCCAAGGCAGTGTGCTGGGTCCACTTTTCTTTCTGTTGTACATGTGACCTTTTCCTCAGATGATTCTCCACTGTTAGTTTCTCACAAAGACAAAAAAAAATGGTTGAGAAGTCCCTCAGTGCTGAACTTCTGAATGTCAGTAAATGTCTTTATGACAATAAACTGTCACTTCACCTTGGAAAAACAGAGTCGATCTTGTTTGGGTCCAAAGTGGAACTGAGGAAATCCTCTGATTTTAAGGTGGTAGTAACATAGTAGTCATAGCAAAAGACTCTCCAAAGAGAACCATACAATTAGGTTTCTGGCAAGAACCTCCAAATATCTGGATAATAATGCAATTGTAGCATTGGCAGGGAATGTTGTTCAGTGCCACTTCGACTATGCATGCTCTTCCTGGTACAATAGTGCTCCCGAGATAAATTAATAAATTGCAAACATCTCAAAAAAAAATGTTACTAATTATTCTGAGACTTCTGGATCATTCTCACTGCTTCAGATGGCTCAAAGTGGAGGAGAGAGTCTCTCCTCCAGAGAAATTTGACTACGCATTTTGGCCACAGGAAAAGAACCCTATTTAACATGTTGGTATATCTCAGCTGGCACAGTCCCTCCAAAAGGTTGGAATTAAACGCCAAGTAGATGTGGAAACATTTGAACAATATGAGATGGAACGGAGTTCCGTGCAATAATAGCTCAATGTAATACTGTACGCTTTCTTGAATTTGTTCTGGATTTGGGGACTGTGAAAAGATCCCCGGGCAGCATGTCTGGTGGGTAAGTGTGTGTGTCAGAGCTGTGTGTAAGTTGACTATGCAAACTATTTGGTCTGTCATTGTCTGTTGCCACTAGACCTTGCCACTCCCCCCCCCTTCCCCCACTCCAAAAGGACCACAATGGAAATAAACTTCTAATCTGTAAAATCAAATCAAATCAAATGTTATTTGTCACATACACATGGTTAGCAGATGTTAATGCGAGTGTAGCAAAATGCTTGTGCTTCTAGTTCTGACAATGCAGTAATAACCAACGAGTAATCTAACCTAACAATTCCACAACAGCTACCTTATACACACAAGTGTAAAGGGATAAAGAATATGTACATAAAGATATATGAATGAGTGATGGTACAGAACAGCATAGGCAAGATGCAGTAGATGGCATCGAGTACAGTATATACATATGAGATGAGTAATGTAGGGTATGTAAACATTATATTAAGTGGCATTGTTGAAAGTGGCTAGTGATACATTTATTACATGTATGGCAGCAGCCACTCAATGTTAGTGGTGGCTGTTTAACAGTCTAATGGCCTTGAGATAGAAGCTGTTTAACAGTCTGATGGCCTTGAGATAGAAGCTGTTTTTCAGTCTCTCGGTCCCAGCTTTGATGCACCTGTACTGACCTCGCCTTCTGGATGATAGCGGGGTGAACAGGCAGTGGCTCGGGTGGTTGTTGTCCTTGATGATCTTTATGGCCTTCCTGTGACATCGGGTGGTGTAGGTGTCCTGGAGGGCGTTGCCCCCGGTGATGTGTTGTGCAGACCTCCCTCCCCTCTGGAGAGCCTTGCGGTAGTGGGCGGAGCAGTTGCCGCAGTACCAGGCGGTGATACAGCCCGACAGGATGCTCTCGATTGTGCATCTGTAAAAGTTTGTGAGTGTTTTTGGTGACAAGCCGAATTTATTCAACCTCCTGTGGTTGAAGAGGCGCTGCTGCGCCTTCTTCACGACGCTGTCTGTGTGGGTGGACCAATTCAGTTTGTCCGTGATGTGTACGCCGAGGAACTTAAAACTTTCTACCTTCTCCACTACTGGTCCATCGATGTGGATAGGGGGGTGTTCCCTCTGCTGTTTCCTGAAGTCCACAATCATCTCCTTAGTTTTGTTGACGTTGAGTGTGAGGTTATTTTCCTGACACCACACTCCGAGGGCCCTCACCTCCTCCCTGTAGGCCGTCTCGTCGTTGTTGTTAATCAAGACTACCACTGTAGTGTCGTCTGTATTGTGTTATCCTTGATTCTTTTCTTAAATTGTATGTGGAGGCGTCACCGGCCCTTGTGCCACTTTATATGTATTTTTTTTAAATGGTCCAATAAATTCAACCAATCAGCAAGAGACAAGCTTCTCTCCTTGAATAAGTCTAGTATAAAAACATGCTAAACTTTTCCAGGGATTTTGCTAGAACAGGAATAGCAGAGAGGCTAGAGACATAAGATACATACCTACACACCTACATACCTACATACCTACATAC
>NC_092154.1:4328385-4380885 GCF_045791955.1 Oncorhynchus clarkii lewisi | reverse complement strand
GCTGTCCATCACACACACACACAAACACACACACAGCTGAGTTCAAGGAGACACCAGCGCACTGAACCCTCCTGCAAACAAACCAGGAAGCTGTTCTTTCCAACTAGCATCAGGTTTTGAAGGTTTGGGTAAATATGTTGATGTACATCGTATGGAAGATCCAGGCTGAGTGCTACATTTACATTGTAGTCATTTAGCAGATGTCCAGGTCGACTTACAGGAGCAGTTAGGGTGAAGTGCCTTGCTCAAGGGCTCAGGGATCTTTCACCTAGTCAGCTCAGACAGACTTTCACCTAGTCAGCTCAGGGACCTTTCACCTTGTCAGCTCGGGGACCTTTCACCTAGTCAGCTCAGGGACCTTTCACCTAGTCAGCTCAGGGACCTTTCACCTAGTCAGCTCAGACAGACTTTCACCTAGTCAGCTCAGGGACCTTTCACCTAGTCAGCTCAGGGACCTTTCACCTTGTCAGCTCAGGGACCTTTCACCTTGTCAGCTCGGGGACCTTTCACCTAGTCAGCTCGGGGACCTTTCACCTTGTCAGCTCAGGGACCTTTCACCTAGTCAGCTCGGGGACCTTTCACCTTGTCAGCTCAGGGACCTTTCACCTAGTCAGCTCAGGGACCTTTCACCTTGTCAGCTCAGACAGACCTTTCACCTTGTCAGCTCAGACAGACTTTCACCTAGTCAGCTCGGGGACCTTTCACCTTGTCAGCTCAGGGACCTTTCACCTTGTCAGCTCAGACAGACTTTCACCTAGTCAGCTCGGGGACCTTTCACCTAGTCAGCTCGGGGACCTTTCACCTAGTCAGCTCGGGGACTTTTTTCACCTTGTCAGCTAGGGGACTTTTCACCTTCAGCTCAGGGACTTTTCACCTTGTCAGCTCAGGGACTTTTCACCTAGTCAGCTCAGGGACTTTTCACTTAGTCAGCTAGGGGACTTTTCACCTAGTCAGCTCAGGGACTTTTCACCTTGTAAGCTCAGGGACTTTTCACCTTGTCAGCTTGGGGACTTTTCACCTAGTCAGCTAGGGGACTTTTCACCTAGTCAGCTCAGGAACTTTTCACCTTGTCAGCTTGGGGACTTTTCACCAAATCAGCTCAGGGACTCAAACCAGCAGCTTTTCGGATACAGGGCTAACCCTAACCCTAACCCTAACCCTAACCCCTAACCCTAACCCTAACCCTAACCCCTAACCCTAACCCTAACCCTAACCCTAACCCTAACCCTAACCCTAACCCCTAACCCTAACCCTAACCCTAACCCTAACCCTAACCCTAACCCTAACCCTAACCCCTAACCCTAACCCTAACCCTAACCCCTAACCCTAACCCTAACCCTAACCCTAACCCTAACCCTAACCCCTAACCCTAACCCTAACCCTAACCCTAACCCTCTTAACTGCTAGTCTACCTGCTAGCATTATGTATTCCGATTTGTCTTTCACAGACGACGGAAATTGGTTGATCACAAAACCGAAACTAGCATCTATTTTTGAAATATCAGAGTATTTGAGCAGCCACCATCTAATTTGCTGCGTTATGGCCTGAATTAAAAAAAATGTATGAAATGTTTTCTCACTGGCCTACACACAATGCCCCACAATGCCAATGGAGATAAAATCATTTTAATTTTGACAAATTAATAAAAAATGAAAAGCTGAAATGCCTTGAGTTGTTATGGCAAGCCTAAATAAAGACAAATGTGCTTAAAAAATTTCTTAACAAGTCACATAATAAGTTGCATGGACTCACTCTGTTTGCAATAATAGGGTTTAACATTATCTTTGAATAACCATTTCCTCTCTGTACCCCTCCACATATAATTTTCTGTAAGGTCCCTCAGTTGAGCAGTGAATTCCAAACACAGATTCAACCACAAAGACCAGGGAGGTTTTCCAAAGCCTCGCAAAGGGCACCTATTGGTAGATGGGTAAAATAAAAAGCAGACATTGAATGCCCCTTTGAGCATGATGAAGTTATTAATAACACTTTAGATGGTGTATCAATACACCCAGTCACTATAAAGATACAGGCGTCCTTCCTAACTCAGTTGCCAGAGAGGAAGGAAACTGTTCAGGGATTTCACCGTGAGGCCAATGGTGACTTTAAAAGTTACAGAGTTGAAAGTCTGTGATAGGAGAAAACTGAGAATGGATCAACAACATTGTAGTTACTCCACAATACTAACCTAAATGACAGAATGAAAAGAAGGAAACCTGTAAAAAAAATATTCCAAAACATGCATCCTGTTTGCAACAAGGCAATAAAGTAAAATTGCAAAAGATGTGGCAAATAAATTGTATGTCTCCTGAGTGGTGCAGTGGTCTAAGATACTGCATCACAGTGCAAGCTGTGTTGCTACAGATGCTGGTTCGATACCCGTCTGTGTCGCAGCTGGCCTCGACCGGGAGACCCATGAGGCGACGCACAATTGGCCCAACGTTGTCCTGGTTAGGGGAGGGTTTGGCCGGCCTGGATGTCCTTGTCGCATCGCGCTGTAGCGACTCCTGTGGCGGGCCTGGCGCATGCTCGCTGACAAGGTTGCCAGGTGTACAGTGTTTCCTCCAACACATTGGTGCGGCTGGCTTCCGGGTTAAGTGTGCATTGTGTCAAGAAGCAGCGCGGCGCGGTGGGGTTGTATTTGAATGGACGGCTATCAACCTTCACCTCTCCTGAGGCTGTACGGGAGTTGAACTGATGGGACAAGACTGTAACTACCAATTGGATATGATGAAAAGGGGGTAAAAATATATATATAATAATAAAGAAATTAACTTTATGTCCTGAATGGAAAGCATTATGTTTGGGGCAAGTCCAACACATCACTGGGTATCACTCTTCATATTTTCAAGCATGGTGGTGGCTGCATCATGTTATAGCTATGCTTGTCATCGGCAGGGACTGGAGTGTTTTTTTTAGAATGAAAAGAAACTGAATAGAGCTAAGCACAGGCAAAGTCCTTGAGAAAAAACCTGGTTCAGTCTGCTTTCCACCAGACACTGGGATACAAATTCACCTTTCAGCACGACAATAACCTTAAACACAAGGCCAAATATACACTGGAGTTGCTTACCAAGATGACAGTGAATGTTCCTGAGTGGCCTAGTTACAATTTTAACTGAAAACGTCTTGAAAATATATGGCAAGTCTTGAAAATGGCTGTCTAGCAATGATCAACAGCCAACTTGACAGAGCTTGAAGAATTGTAACCCTTAGAGTCTATTGACGCACCGGTGCGTAAGAGGGATACCTAGTCAGTTGTAAAGGGGGATACCTAGTCAGTTGGAAAGGGGGATACCTAGTCAGATGGAAAGGGGGATACCTAGTCAGTTGGAAAGGGGGATACCTAGTCAGTTGTAAAGAGGGATACCTAGTCAGTTGTAAAGGGGGATACCTAGTCAGTTGTAAAGGGGGATACATAGTCAGTTGTAAAGGGGGATACCTAGTCATTTGGAAAGGGGGATACCTAGTCAGTTGTAAAGGGGGATACCTAGTCAGTTGTGAAGGGGGATACCTAGTCAGTTGTAAAGGGGGATACCTAGTCAGTTGTAAAGGGGGATACCTAGTCAGTTGTAAAGAGGGATACCTAGTCAGTTGGAAAGGGGAATACCTAGTCAGTTGGAAAGGGGGATACCTAGTCAGTTGGAAAGGGGGATGCCTTCAACTGAAATCTGTCTTCCGCATTTAACCCCTCTGAGTCAGAGACTAAAGATGTCTGGGGGGTTTTCATGGCTGCGTCTCAATCCTCATGTCACCCTTCCTCAGCTGCGGTGAAGAGTGGCAGAGCTACAGCGCTGTTTGTCAGACCAGGAGACTTCCTGAAAATTGGTCTTCTCACAAAAAAAAAACGTCTGTAGCATCCACACAGTTTGGCCAACCAAATGATAGAAAGGGGTGACTCTCACGAACATGATGGTGTTCTCTGTTTTGCTCTACGACCCCCACAAGTGACAAACTAATGGCCCCCAATGTAGAAAGGGAGGACTCTCACGAACATGATGGTGTTCTCTGTTTTGCTCTACAACCCCCACAAGGGACTCTTTCATTGGAATCCATACAAATGAATGGAAGTATGGAGGTAGTTTTGTGCCAACAAAAATAAAGGGTTAAATATGTTTCCAAAAATACAAAAAATATTTCCTGAGCCTTCTTATATCTCCTAGATATAGGACTGACACTTCAAAACCCGTATTCCTTATGATTTATTTATTTTACTGTCCTTTTTGCCATTTATGAATGTGTTATTCGGTGCTTTTCTATGGGCTATAGTAGTAAAGCCCCCCCCCCCCCCCCCTCCCCTGACTGAATAGATAAATTATATAAAATATGACGGGGGAAAAGCTTTGAAAACTTTATGTGAAATTATGGGCAGAAAGATTAATTCAACTCCGTTCTTTATTGAATCAGATGTCTCATTCATCATAAAACCCTTTGATGTGACCAATTTACTTTAGCGACTGCTTCATTGGCAAAGTGGACAAACTCAGGAAGGAAATGCCAACAACGAACACTGAGGCCATTTATACTCGTGCATAAAATACCTAGTTATGAAAGAAAACCAATATACCTTTTAATTTTGTAAAGTTTATGTGGAAGAGATGGAAAAATGATTGCTGGCTATCAGTAATATGGGTTACACTTTACTGAGTCTTTACCTGGTCCCTGGATGGGAGACCAGATGCTGCTGGCTGGCCTCTGAAGCTAAGCTGGGTTGGTCCTGGTTGGTCCCTGGATGGGAGACCAGATGCTGCTGGCTGGCCTCTGAAGCTAAGCTGGGTTGGTCCTGGTTGGTCCCTGGATGGGAGACCAGATGCTGCTGGTTGGCCTCTGAAGCTAAGCTGGGTTGGTCCTGGTTGGTCCCTGGATGGGAGACCAGATGCTGCTGGCTGGCCTCTGAAGCTAAGCTGGGTTGGTCCTGGTTGGTCCCTGGATGGGAGACCAGATGCTGCTGGCTGGCCTCTGAAGCTAAGCTGGGTTGGTCCTGGTTGGTCCCTGGATGGGAGACCAGATGCTGCTGGCTGGCCTCTGAAGCTAAGCTGGGTTGGTCCTGGTTGGTCCCTGGATGGGAGACCAGATGCTGCTGGCTGGCCTCTGAAGCTAAGCTGGGTTGGTCCTGGTTGGTCCCTGGATGGGAGACCAGATGCTGCTGGCTGGCCTCTGAAGCTAAGCTGGGTTGGTCCTGGTTGGTCCCTGGATGGGAGACCAGATGCTGCTGGCTGGCCTCTGAAGCTAAGCTGGGTTGGTCCTGGTTGGTCCCTGGATGGGAGACCAGATGCTGCTGGCTGGCCTCTGAAGCTAAGCTGGGTTGGTCCTGGTTGGTCCCTGGATGGGAGACCAGATGCTGCTGGCTGGCCTCTGAAGCTAAGCTGGGTTGGTCCTGGTTGGTCCCTGGATGGGAGACCAGATGCTGCTGGCTGGCCTCTGAAGCTAAGCTGGGTTGGTCCTGGTTGGTCCCTGGATGGGAGACCAGATGCTGCTGGCTGGCCTCTGAAGCTAAGCTGGGTTGGTCCTGGTTGGTCCCTGGATGGGAGACCAGATGCTGCTGGCTGGCCTCTGAAGCTAAGCTGGGTTGGTCCTGGTTGGTCCCTGGATGGGAGACCAGATGCTGCTGGTTGGCCTCTGAAGCTAAGCTGGGTTGGTCCTGGTTGGTCCCTGGATGGGAGACCAGATGCTGCTGGCTGGCCTCTGAAGCTAAGCTGGGTTGGTCCTGGTTGGTCCCTGGATGGGAGACCAGATGCTGCTGGCTGGCCTCTGAAGCTAAGCTGGGTTGGTCCTGGTTGGTCCCTGGATGGGAGACCAGATGCTGCTGGCTGGCCTCTGAAGCTAAGCTGGGTTGGTCCTGGTTGGTCCCTGGATGGGAGACCAGATGCTGCTGGCTGGCCTCTGAAGCTAAGCTGGGTTGGTCCTGGTTGGTCCCTGGATGGGAGACCAGATGCTGCTGGCTGGCCTCTGAAGCTAAGCTGGGTTGGTCCTGGTTGGTCCCTGGATGGGAGACCAGATGCTGCTGGCTGGCCTCTGAAGCTAAGCTGGATTGGTCCTGGTTGGTCCCTGGATGGGAGACCAGATGCTGCTGGCTGGCCTCTGAAGCTAAGCTGGGTTGGTCCTGGTTGGTCCCTGGATGGGAGACCAGATGCTGCTGGCTGGCCTCTGAAGCTAAGCTGGGTTGGTCCTGGTTGGTCCCTGGATGGGAGACCAGATGCTACTGGCTGGCCTCTGAAGCTAAGCTGGGTTGGTCCTGGTTGGTCCCTGGATGGGAGACCAGATGCTGCTGGCTGGCCTCTGAAGCTAAGCTGGGTTGGTCCTGGTTGGTCCCTGGATGGGAGACCAGATGCTGCTGGCTGGCCTCTGAAGCTAAGCTGGGTTGGTCCTGGTTGGTCCCTGGATGGGAGACCAGATGCTGCTGGCTGGCCTCTGAAGCTAAGCTGGGTTGGTCCTGGTTGGTCCCTGGATGGGAGACCAGATGCTGCTGGCTGGCCTCTGAAGCTAAGCTGGGTTGGTCCTGGTTGGTCCCTGGATGGGAGACCAGATGCTGCTGGCTGGCCTCTGAAGCTAAGCTGGGTTGGTCCTGGTTGGTCCCTGGATGGGAGACCAGATGCTGCTGGCTGGCCTCTGAAGCTAAGCTGGGTTGGTCCTGGTTGGTCCCTGGATGGGAGACCAGATGCTGCTGGCTGGCCTCTGAAGCTAAGCTGGGTTGGTCCTGGTTGGTCCCTGGATGGGAGACCAGATGCTGCTGGCTGGCCTCTGAAGCTAAGCTGGGTTGGTCCTGGTTGGTCCCTGGATGGGAGACCAGATGCTGCTGGAAGTGGTGTTGGAAGGCCAGTAGGAGGCTCTCTTTCCTCTGGTCTAAAAAAATATCCCAATGCCCCAGGGCAGTGATTGGGGACACTGCCCTGTGAAGGGTGCCGTCTTTCGGATGGAACGTTAAACGGGTGTCCTGACTCTCTGAGGTCATTAAAGATCCCATGGCACTTATCATAAGAGTAAGGGTGTTAACCCCCAGGTGTCCTGGCTAAATTCCCCAATCTGGCCCTCAAACCATCACGGTCACCTAATAATCCCCAGTTTACTAAAACACCTAATAAAATCACAGCACAACACCTCTGACCTAAATAGCTTGTAACAAACACCTCTGGTGTTTGGGTTAGAGCTGAAGATAAGGTGTGCCCCCCTTGGCATCAGGATATCATGCACTGCTTAGAGAAAGCGATTGTAAGCAAAGCCTCAGGATAGTAAGGACTTCAGTCGTGCTTCTCTGCGCAGCTCACTGACTAACATATGTTGTGAGAATCTCTCAGGTTGTTTAAAGAACATTGATTGGTGCAGTGACATTAGGATATCAAGGCCTGCCTCAGTAGAGCTAAGTATTATTGATGAAATTGAACATTGTGCTGAAGTGTAGAAAGTGTGTATTCTTATTGTACATGTAGTTCTGTCCTTGAGTTGATACCTAAGTATGTACCTGATTCCATACGATTCCAGGTTACTGATCACCGTGGCTGAGGTGAAAGCCACAGAGGGAGCCAAAGACCTTAGGTGAAACTCAGTGTTGGGGAGTAGTGAACTAAATTCCAATCTTGGTAATGTTTTAAGTAGTTAATTATGTTGTTGTTTTTGTTTTTTTGCCTTGTAGTGGTGTAGCTAACTATTGGAACAACACAGTCATTTTTTTGTTGCTGTGCAAAAATGTATTAACATTTTGGCATCAGACTAATTCTCACTTGAAAACAGAGGGATAGAGACAAAGGGAGAGAGAGAGAGATGAAGGGAGAGAAAGACAGGTGAAGATAGAGGGGGTAGAGGGAGAGAAACAAAGGGAGAGAAAGACAGAGAGAGGGAGAGAGATGGAGGTAGAGAGAGAGAGACAGAGAGAGGGAGAGAGACAGAGGGAGAGAGAGATGGAGGTAGAGAGACAGAGACAGAGAGGGAGAGATGGAGGTAGAGAGAGAGAGACAGAGAGAGGGAGACAGAGAGAGAGAGACAGAGAGAGAGAGAGATGGAGGTAGAGAGAGAGAGACAGGGGGAGGGAGAGAGACAGAGAGAGAGAGAGAGAGAGAGAGAGAGACAGAGAGAGAGAGAGAGAGAGATGGAGGTAGAGAGAGAGACAGAGAGAGAGAGACAGAGGGAGAGAGACAGAGAGAGAGACAGAGAGAGAGAGAGATGGAGGTAGAGAGAGAGAGACAGAGAGAGAGAGAGACAGAGAGAGGGAGACAGAGGGAGAGAGACAGAGAGTGAGAGACAGAGAGAGAGAGAGAGATGGAGGTAGAGAGAGAGAGACAGAGAGAGGGAGACAGAGAGAGACAGAGAGAGAGACAGAGAGAGAGAGACAGAGAGAGAGAGACAGAGAGAGAGAGAGATGGAGGTAGAGAGAGAGAGAGAGACAGAGGGAGGGAGAGAGACAGAAAGAGAGATACAGAGAGAGAGACAGAGAGAGAGAGACAGAGGGAGAGAGACAGAGAGAGAGAGACAGAGGGAGAGAGAGATGGAGGTAGAGAGAGAGACAGAGGGAGGGAGAGAGACAGAGAGAGAGAGACAGAGAGAGAGAGAGAGAGAGACAGAGAGAGGGAGAGAGACAGAGAGAGAGAGAGAGAGAGAGATGGAGGTAGAGAGAGAGAGACAGAGGGAGGGAGAGAGACAGAGAGAGAGAGAGAAAGTTTTTCTCACTGTTTGTGATTAATAGACCTAACGATCTGTTTGTGTCATTTGTCTATGACATTACACATTTAGTTCATATATTCTTTCACAAAAGTAGTTAGGAAGCAGTGAACTATGTTTTCCTACGTCCCATCTGATTCTGGTTCAGTTTATATGAGCAGGAACTTAACGACTCCCATCTGATTCTGGTTCAGTTTATATGAGCAGGAACTTAACGACTCCCATCTGATTCTGGTTCAGTTTATATGAGCAGGAACGTAACGACTCCCATCTGATTCTGGTTCAGTTTATATGAGCAGGAACTTAACGACTCCCATCTGATTCTGGTTCAGTTTATATGAGCAGGAACTTAACGACTCCCATCTGATTCTGGTTCAGTTTATATGAGCAGGAACTTAACGACTCCCATCTGATTCTGGTTCAGTTTATATGAGCAGGAACTTAACGACTCCCATCTGATTCTGGTTCAGTTTATATGAGCAGGAACTTAACGACTCCCATCTGATTCTGGTTCAGTTTATATGAGCAGGAACGTAACGACTCCCATCTGATTCTGGTTCAGTTTATATGAGCAGGAACTTAACGACTCCCATCTGATTCTGGTTCAGTTTATATGAGCAGGAACTTAACGACTCCCATCTGATTCTGGTTCAGTTTATATGAGCAGGAACTTAACGACTCCCATCTGATTCTGGTTCAGTTAATATGAGCAGGAACTTAACGACTCCCATCTGATTCTAGTTCAGTTTATATGAGCAGGAACTTAACGACTCCCATCTGATTCTGGTTCAGTTTATATGAGCAGGATCTGATTCTGGTTCAGTTTATCTGAGCAGGAACGGAACGACTCCCATCTGATTCTGGTTCAGTTTATATGAGCAGGAACTTAACGACTCCCATCTGATTCACAGGGACATTGTTCATTTTATGAGCATAGCGGGTTGTAACTGAATAAAAAGATAGACAACAACACCTCCTCAAAACAGGGGGCCCCACAGGGGTGCATGCCCAGGCTCCTCTTGTACTCAATGTTCACCCATGACTGAGTGGTCATGCATGTCTCCATCTCAATCATTAAGTTTGCAAACGACACAACAGTGGTAGGCCTGATTACCAACAGCGGATGGCACAGCCTACAGGAAGTAGGCGGAAAGGTGACAGGAAATTAACTTCTCCCTCATCAACGTCAACAAAATGGAGCTGATCATGGACTACAGGAGACAGTACAGGGTGCGCGCCCACATCCACATCGAAGTGGCCGCAGTGGAGAGGGTGAAAAGCTTCAATTTTCTCAGCGTGCACATCACTGACAACCTGAAGTGGTCCACCCACATGGACAACGTGGTGAAGAAGGTGCAACGGCACCTATTCAACGTCAGTAGGCCGAAGAAATGTGGCTTCGCCCCTAAGACCCTCACGAACTTCTACAGATGCACCATTGAGAGCATCCTGTCAGGCTGCATCAACGCCTAGTACAGCAATTGCACTGCCCGCAAACCGCAGGGCTCTCCAGGGGGAGGTGCGGTCAGCCCAACGCATCCACATTTTGTTGTGATACAAAGTGGGGTTAAAATGAATTTAGTTAGATATTTTTTTTTTGTCTATGATCATATTCTGTCAAGTCAAAGTGGAAGATATATTTTTTGGTGGTTGAATCTGTGCTTTAAATTCACTGCTAGACTGAGGGATCTTACAATTATCTGTATGTGTGGGGTACAGAGAGTCATTAAAAATCATGTTACACGCTATTCTTGCACACAGAGTGAGTCCATGCAACTTATTATGTGATTTGCCATAACAAAATGGTTGAATACTTATTGACACTTAAAGACCTTTCATACCTTAAGGGAACATTTCGGCATTTCGTGTATGATCAGTGAGAAAGTCCATATTGCAAATGTACGGTCCCTTACTAGACGTCCGAAATCGTTTGTAAAATTCGCGGTCGGCGTCGGGCCGTGCGGTAGGGCCAGACCTACCGGGAAGTCATCAAATGAACTTTGTCGGACATTCGGTTTCCGTTTTATAAAATAAACAAGTTTTGGACCGTTTTTCCGCTATCCCGGAATTTCCCACAAGAGGGCATACGGAATCATATGGCAATTTGGCAAAACATCACGAATCACGACGGGGCCTTATCTCGAAAACGGAAAATATTTCGAAGCCGAAACTCGGTGAGCGTAGGTTTGGCATAATGGGCAGTTGGCCCCGAACAAGATGGCGTCTAGGCCTCGACGGTTTTTGAGTTATGGCCGTTTTTCTGGGATTAAAGGTCCTAAATGGAAATAGAGAAATTATTTTTCCACTTCAGGTCAAAGTCAAGGAGCCTCCGGTGTCAATAAAAAAAGAACCAGCCATTTATCTATCGTCATTTAAGAGAAACGGAACAATGACAACTTGGCAATGGTCACAAATAGGCGTTTTTTTTTTCAACGGTTACAGATCCAGTTGCAGGGTGTTCATACGAATCTTTTTAAAGTGTGCTGCGGAGCTCTGCGAGATTTCTGTGATTTTCTATGATTTTCTGAAATAACACACACATACTAAACCCTCCGTAAATAACTCAGTTGTTAACGTAAAGACTTAAAACTCAGGATTCTGTAACAGCATACCCCAATGAGGATATGTGGTGATTTATAGCTTCCTGTGCCAACCGGAAGTGCCATAATTGGTGTCTCAGGGGCTGTTTCAAAGGGTTAAAAAAGTCTGATCTGTCCAAAACTTCATATATGTGATTAGGCAACCCCCATGAACTGTAAATCAGTCATTTTTCCCCAAAAAATTCAAAGGAAAAAAAAATCACACTAAAACACAACTTGAATGGAGGGACGTATTGGGGTGCGTAGAGACAGACAGTGGCTGCAATAGTTAGCTTTGTTCGAGCTAAAAAAGAACCGTCAGACCTAGAGTTCCGAAACTTTAGAAACCTGTTCTAGACCTCCGGTCGATGGTGCGTGGTGAGTTACGTGGCTCTAGACGGTTCTCGGACCGAGAAACAGCCTCGTACATTTGCAATACCTTCAATTCATTTTGACCATTACAAAAATGACGACGTTTAGAAAAGTCTCAGAGACGCAAGGCTAGGTGCATTGAAACCGGCTCGGCCCATAGAGACGGACCCCAACGTTTCTGTCCGATAGCTCGTTCAAGGACCCCGTAGGAAGGCATGGAAAAAAGTGGATTTTCAGCACCAATTAGGGTTTTTCTCGGACGCCAAATGACCTATCGAGCCGAAACTCGGGATTCGGGGTCGCCTCACATAGGACTTCACATAATGTCCGAACTGGACCCGCAGCTAGAACGTAACTATGTGTTTTACCTTTTTATTATGTTTTAAACTAAAGGCGCTGTGAATTATGGGACTGCTCTGACATATGTGATAGTTGGCTTCTAAATGAGTAGTAAAAAGTGGGTTTGGTGTCATAATGACATCTAATTGACTGATGGACACTGACTTGCTAGTTGACTTTTGTGCATTTGCAATATGTTTAAACGGAGAGGGACCATCACCAAAATGTCATTCTGAAATCAACACAAAAAATGGCATCACCATAGTCTCCAGACTGTGCTGAGTTCAACGAGCTATCCCGCTTGACCGTAGCTCGCTCGGTCTAAGCGCAACGACCATTAGAAAAGTAGGCCCAAAATGAAGCCTGCCCCACAATGTCATTTGCTTTTGAGTGACAGTGAGAGAACCGTTAGGGTGAGAAGAAAAATTCCACCACATGAATGTTCCTAAGGTCCTCCCGATCTGTACAAGCCTAACCTTGACCGTGTGGCATTAACCCTTAAGAGTAAAACAGTGTTTTTTGATCTCACAGATTACAGTGTCATCTCTCCCCATAGGAATACATTGCCTGCACCCCTAATTTCAACCTGAAGTCTATATGGGTTATGAATGCCGTATGAACCTGTCTTCGGTACCAGTCCATCAGGCCACTATGAGGTCTACCTGTGTTGATTCTGAGCTTCCTGGACCAACCGGAAGTGGTTAAAATGCCCCTAAAAGTGTTTACCCATACCCTGCCTGCAGTTTGACAGACATAGTGCATTCAACCCTGTGTAAATCAGTCAGTTCTTAACGTAAGGACTTAAAACTCAGGATTCTGTAACAGCATACCCCAATGGGGATATGTGTTGATTTATAGCTTCCTGTGCCAACCGGAAGTGCCATAACTGGTGTCTCAGGGGCTGTTTCGAGGGGTTAAAAAAGTCTGATCTTTCCAAAACTTCATATGTGTGATTAGGCAACCCCCATGAACTGTAAATCAGTCATTTTTCCCAAAAAAAATCAAAGGAAAAAAAAATCACACTAAAACACACCTTGGATGGAGGGACGTATTGGGGTGCGTAGAGACAGACAGTGGCTGCAATAGTTAGCTTTGTTGGAGCTAAAAAAGAACCGTCAGACCTAGAGTTCCGAAACTTTAGAAACCTGTTCTAGACCTCCGGTTGATGGTGCGTGGTGAGTTACGTGGCTCTAGACGGTTCTCGGACCGAGAAACAGCCTCGTACATTTGCAATACCTTCAATTCATTTTGACCATTACGAAAATGACGACGTTTAGAAAAGTCTCAGAGACGCAAGGCTAGGTGCATTGAAACCGGCTCGGCCCATAGAGACGGACTCCGACGTGTCTGTCCGATAGCTCGTTCAAGGACCCCGTAGCAAGGCATGGAAAAAAGTGGATTTTCAGCACCAATTAGGGTTTTTCTCGGACACCAAATGACCTATCGAGCCGAAACTCGGGATTCGGGGTCGCCTCACATAGGCCTTCACATAATGTCCGAACTGGACCCGCAGCTAGAACGTAACTATGTGTTTTACCTTTTTATTATGTTTTAAACCGAAGGCGCTGTGAATTATGGGACTGCTCTGACATATGTGATAGTTGGCTACTAAATGAGTAGGAAAAAGTGGGTTTGGTGTCAATTGATATCCATTTGGTGTCATAATGACATCTAATTGACTGATGGACACTGACTTGCTAGTTGACTTTTGTACATTTGCAATATGTTTAAACGGAGAGGGACCATCACCAAAATGGCATTCTGAAATCAACACAAAAAATGGCATCACCATAGTCTCCAGACTGTGCCGAGTTCAAGGAGACGCCCCGCTTGACCGTAGCTCGTTCTGAGTGCAGCAAACTTGAAAAAAAGAAGGCCCAAAATGAAGCCTGCACCACAATGTCATTTGATTTTGGGTGGCAGTGAGAGAACCGTTAGGGTGAGAAGCACAATTCCACCACATGAATGTTCCTAAGGTCCTCCCGATCTGAACAAGCCTAACCTTGACCGTGTGGCATTAACCCTTCACAGTAAAACAGGGTTTTTTGATCTCACAGATTACAGTGACATCTCTCCCCATAGGAATACATAGCCTGCACCACAAAATTCAACCTGAAGCCTATATGGGTTATGAATGCCGTATGAACCTGTCTTCGGTACCAGTCCATCAGGCCACTATGAGATCTACCTGTGTCGAATCTAAGCTTCCTGGAGCAACCGGAAGTGGTTAAAATGCCCCTAAAAGTGTTTACCCATACACTGCCTGCAGTTTGATAGACATAGTGCATTCAACCCTGTGTAGATCAGTCAATTCTTAACGTAAAGACTTAAAACTCGGGATTCTGTAAGTGGCTATGTAAATCAAGACATGTGTTTACTTATAGCTTCCTGTGCCAACCGGAAGTGCCTTTAATTGGGTCACACTCTCTGTTTCGAAGGGTTAAAAAAGTCACATCTCTCCAAAACTTCATATGTGTGACTAGGTAACCCTTCTGAACTGTAAATCAGTCATTAATCCCAACAGATGTCAAAGAAAAGCTCCCTCACACACACACAGGAAGGATGGAGTGATAAAGTGCGGTGCTTAAAGACACAGAGAGCAGGAAATGGCATTACCATAATCCCTAGGCCGTACCGAGTTCAGCGAGATATCCCGCTTGACCGTAGCTCGCTCGGTCTAGGCGCAGCGAGCATTAGAATAGTAGGCCCAAAATGAAGCCTGCACCACAATGTCATTTGCTTTTGGGTGACAGTGAGAGAACCGTTAGAGTGAGAAGAAAAATTGCACCACATGAATGTTCCTAAGGTCCTCCCGATCTGAACAAGCCTAACCTTGACCGTGTGGCATTAACCCTTAACAGTAAAACAGTGTTTTTTGATCTCACAGATTACAGTGTCATCTCTCCCCATAGGAATACATTGCCTGCACCCCTAATTTCAACCTGAGGCCTATGTGGGTTATGAATGCCGTATGAACCTGTCTTCGGTACCAGTCCATCAGGCCACTATGAGGTCTACCTGTGTTGATTCTAAGCTTCCTGGACCAACCGGAAGTGGTTAAAATGCCCCTAAAAGTGTTTACCCATACACTGCATGCAGTTTGATAGACATAGTGCATTCAACCCTGTGTAGATCAGTCAATTCTTAACGTAAGGACTTAAAACTCAGGATTCTGTAACAGCATACCCCAATGAGGATATGTGTTGATTTATAACTTCCTGTGCCAACCGGAAGTGCCATAATTGGTGTCTTAGGGGCTGTTTCGAAGGGTTAAAAAAGTCTGATCTTTCCAAAACTTCATATGTGTGATTAGGCAACCCCCATGAACTGTAAATCAGTCATTTTTCCCAAAAAAATTCAAAGGAAAAAAAAATCACACTAAAACACAACTTGGAAGGAGGGACGTATTGGGGTGCGTAGAGACAGACAGTGGCTCCAATAGTTAGCTTTGTTGGAGCTAAAAAAGAACCGTCGGACCTAGAGTTCCGAAACTTTAGAAACCTGTTCTAGACCTCCCGTAGATGGTGCGTGGTGAGTTACGTGGCTCTAGAAGGTTCTCGGACCGAGAAACAGCCTCGTACATTTGAAATAACTTCAATTCATTTTTGCATCACGAAAATGACGACATTTAGAAATGTCCCAGAGTCACAAGACTAGGTGCATTGCAAACGTCTCGGCCCATATAGACAGACCCCAACGTTTCTGTCCAATAGCTCATTCAAGGACCCCGTAGCAAGTCATGGAAAATAGTGGATTTTCAGCACCAATTAGGGTTTTTCTCGGACACCAAATGACCTATTGAGCCGAAACTTGGGATTCGGGGTCGCCTCAGCTAGGCCAACACATAACATAAGAAATGGACCCGCAGCTAGAACGTAACTACGTGTTTTATGGTTTTTTTATGGTTTGAACCGAAGGGGTTGTGAATTTTGGGCCAGCTCTGAAGTATGTAATAGTTGGCTACTAAACGAGTTGGAAAAAGTGGGTTTGGTGTCAGTTTGTATCAGTTTGGTGGTCAGAATGATATCTAATTGACTGATGGACTCTTGTCCACTTGACTCTTGTACATTTGCAATATGATCCTATAGTGAAAAAACATCACCAAAAGCGACATTCTGAAATCAACCCAAACGAGCGATTGAGATGACCCAGAATCACTGCAAAGCCATCCCGAGTTCATCGGGCCAGTCAATTTCACATTCCTGCAAGATTTTTATAGCATGACAAATTCGTGATGGTACCTGCCCTTTAAAACATATTGCAAATGCACAGTGACTTTGAAAAAGTAAGAAACAAAAAAAAATATCTAAAAAATTTTGAGCATGACAAATTCGTGATGGTACCTGCCCATTGAAACATATTGCAAATGCACAGTGACTTTGAAAAAGTAAGGAAACATAAACAAAAAAAATCCAAAATTTTTATTTTTGGGTGACCAGTTGCACGTGCATTTGCAATATGATTCTATAGTGAAAAAACATATTGCAAATGCACAGTGACTTTGAAAAAGTAAGGAAACATAAACAAAAAAAATCTAAAATTTTTTGGGGGGGATGACCAGTTGCATGTGCATTTGCAATATGATTCTATAGTGAAAAAACATATTGCAAATGCACAGTGACTTTGAAAAAGTAAGGAAAAATAAACAAAAAAAATCTAAAAAATTTTTTGGGGGATGACCAGTTGCACGTGCATTTGCAATATGATTCTATAGTGAAAAAACATATTGCAAATGCACAGTGACTTTGAAAAAGTAAGGAAACATAAACAAAAAAAATCTAAAATTTTTTTGGGGGGATGACCAGTTGCATGTGCATTTGCAATATGATTCTATAGTGAAAAAACATATTGCAAATGCACAGTGACTTTGAAAAAGTAAGGAAACATAAACAAAAAAAATCCAATTATTTTTTTTTGGGTGACCAGTTGCACGTGCTTTTGCAATATGATTCTATAGTGAAAAAACATATTGCAAATGCACAGTGACTTTGAAAAAGTAAGGAAACATAAACAAAAAAAATCTAAAATTTTTTTGGGGGGATGACCAGTTGCATGTGCATTTGCAATATGATTCTATAGTGAAAAAACATATTGCAAATGCACAGTGACTTTGAAAAAGTAAGGAAACATAAACAAAAAAAATCTAAAATTTTTTGGGGGGGATGACCAGTTGCATGTGCATTTGCAATATGATTCTATAGTGAAAAAACATATTGCAAATGCACAGTGACTTTGAAAAAGTAAGGAAACATAAACAAAAAAAATCTAAATTTTTTTTGGGGGGATGACCAGTTGCATGTGCATTTGCAATATGATTCTATAGTGAAAAAACATATTGCAAATGCACAGTGACTTTGAAAAAGTAAGGAAAAATAAACAAAAAAAATCTAAAATTTTTTTGGGGGGATGACCAGTTGCACGTGCATTTGCAATATGATTCTATAGTGAAAAAACATATTGCAAATGCACAGTGACTTTGAAAAAGTAAGAAACAAAAAAAAATACATCTAAAAAATTTTGAGCATGACAAATTCGTGATGGTACCTGCCCATTGAAACATATTGCAAATGCACAGTGACTTTGAAAAAGTAAGGAAACATAAACAAAAAAAATCCAAAATTTTTATTTTTGGGTGACCAGTTGCACGTGCATTTGCAATATGATTCTATAGTGAAAAAACATATTGCAAATGCACAGTGACTTTGAAAAAGTAAGGAAACATAAAAAAAATCTACATTTTTTTTGGGGGGATGACCAGTTGCATGTGCATTTGCAATATGATTCTATAGTGAAAAAACATATTGCAAATGCACAGTGACTTTGAAAAAGTAAGGAAACATAAAAAAAATCTAAATTTTTTTGGGGGGGATGACCAGTTGCATGTGCATTTGCAATATGATTCTATAGTGAAAAAACATATTGCAAATGCACAGTGACTTTGAAAAAGTAAGGAAAAATAAACAAAAAAAATCTAAAATTTTTTTGGGGGGATGACCAGTTGCACGTGCATTTGCAATATGATTCTATAGTGAAAAAACATATTGCAAATGCACAGTGACTTTGAAAAAGTAAGGAAACATAAAAAAAATCTACATTTTTTTGGGGGGGATGACCAGTTGCATGTGCATTTGCAATATGATTCTATAGTGAAAAAACATATTGCAAATGCACAGTGACTTTGAAAAAGTAAGGAAACATAAAAAAAATCTAAATTTTTTTGGGGGGGATGACCAGTTGCATGTGCATTTGCAATATGATTCTATAGTGAAAAAACATATTGCAAATGCACAGTGACTTTGAAAAAGTAAGGAAAAATAAACAAAAAAAATCTAAAATTTTTTTGGGGGGATGACCAGTTGCACGTGCATTTGCAATATGATTCTATAGTGAAAAAACATATTGCAAATGCACAGTGACTTTGAAAAAGTAAGGAAACATAAACAAAAAAAATCTAAAAATGTTTTGGGGGGATGACCAGTTGCATGTGCATTTGCAATATGATTCTATAGTGAAAAAACATATTGCAAATGCACAGTGACTTTGAAAAAGTAAGGAAACATAAACAAAAAAAATCTAAATTTTTTTTTGGGGGATGACCAGTTGCACGTGCATTTGCAATATGATTCTATAGTGAAAAAACATATTGCAAATGCACAGTGACTTTGAAAAAGTAAGGAAACATAAACAAAAAAAATCTAAAAATTTTTTTGGGGGATGACCAGTTGCACGTGCATTTGCAATATGATTCTATAGTGAAAAAACATATTGCAAATGCACAGTGACTTTGAAAAAGTAAGGAAACATAAACAAAAAAAATCTAAACATTTTTTTTTTGGGTGAGCAGTTGCACGTGCATTTGCAATATGATTCTATAGTGAAAAAACATCACCAAAAGCGACATTCTGAAATCAACCCAAACGAGCGATTGAGATGACCCAGAATCACTGCAAAGCCATCCCGAGTTCATCGGGCCAGTCAATTTCACATTCCTGCAGGATTTTTATAGCATGACAAATTCGTGATGGTACCTGCCCATTAAAACATATTGCAAATGCACAGTGACTTTGAAAAAGTAAGGAAACATAGAATCAAATTATTTTTTTTTGGGTTACCAGTTGCACATTTCAGATCACCAGTTGCACATTTCAGATCACCAGTTGCACATTTCAGATCACCAGTTGCACGGAGGAAAATCGTTACTTTTGACTTTGACTTTTGACTTCCTATGAAATCATATTCCAAATGGAGAAAACATATGCCTTATGCACTAGTAAAAAAAAAAAAAAATGATAATAAAGTATGACTAAAGTATGTTGATAAAGTTCTTATACATGTGTAATTGACATAAAAATTGAAAGAATTTTGAAAAACGGTCCAGAAAGCACTTTTTTAAGGATGTGTGAAGTTTTTTACCAAATTTTGACATTTTTGACTTTTGACTTTTGACTTCCTATGAAATCATATTGCAAATGGACAAAACATATGCCTTATGCGCATGTAATTAAAAAAATAATAATTTGATATCAAAATTGGACAAAAGTATATTCATACAGTTCTTACACATGTGTAATTGACAAAAAAAGCGAAAGAAATTCGAAAAAAGGCCCAGAAAGCACTTTTTTAAGGGGTAAAAAGTTTTTGAAAAAAATATCATTTTTTCAAAATTTTTCTTTTGGATGTTGACTTGGGTTGCATTTCCAATATGAAAAACCCAGGTGGAGCGCACTCGCCCCCTGTTGGATTTTTGAGGTGTTACAATTGGCAATTGCCATATGGCATTTGCCATATACTTTGCACGAATCAACGCCGCTTTGGGTGGTATTGGACATCGTGTACATGGTTTGTCCAATGCCAATATTTTGACATTCATTTTTGTACAAATCAGGGGGGTATTCCCTTACATTTTTAATTAACTTAAAAACAACATTCTACTATTGTGTGTAGATCACTGACACAAAAATATCAATTTAATGTCATCCATTTTAAATTCAGGCTGTAATAACAAAAACAACAAAAAGTGGAATAAGTCACGTGGTACGAATACTTTCTGAAGGCTGTGTACCTGCTGTATTCTAGGCGTACCATCTAACTACTGCTGTACACACCTTTCCTATCCACATACTGTCCATAGTGTCGATACAAACCATCCCCTATAACTACTGCTGTACACACCTTTCCCATCCACATACTGTCCATAGTGTCGATACAAACCATCCCCTATAACTACTGCTGTACACACCTTTCCCATCCACATACTGTCCATAGTGTCGATACAAACCATCCCCTATAACTACTGCTGTACACACCTTTCCCATCCACATACTGTTTATAGTGTCGATACAAACCATCCCCTATAACTACTGCTGTACACACCTTTCCCATCCACATACTGTCCATAGTGTCGATACAAACCATCCCCTATAACTACTGCTGTACACACCTTTCCCATCCACATACTGTCCATAGTGTCGATACAAACCATCCCCTATAACTACTGCTGTACACACCTTTCCTATCCACATACTGTCCATAGTGTCGATACAAACCATCCCCTATAACTACTGCTGTACACACCTTTCCCATCCACATACTGTCCATAGTGTCGATACAAACCATCCCCTATAACTACTGCTGTACACACCTTTCCCATCCACATACTGTCCATAGTGTCGATACAAACCATCCCCTATAACTACTGCTGTACACACCTTTCCTATCCACATACTGTCCATAGTGTCAATACAAACCATCCCCTATAACTACTGCTGTACACACCTTTCCTATCCACATACTGTCCATAGTGTCGATACAAACCATCCCCTATAACTACTGCTGTACACACCTTTCCTATCCACATACTGTCCATAGTGTCGATACAAACCATCCCCTATAACTACTGCTGTACACACCTTTCCTATCCACATACTGTCCATAGTGTCGATACAAACCATCCCCTATAACTACTGCTGTACACACCTTTCCTATCCACATACTGTCCATAGTGTCGATACAAACCATCCCCTATAACTACTGCTGTACACACCTTTCCCATCCACATACTGTCCATAGTGTCGATACAAACCATCCCCTATAACTACTGCTGTACACACCTTTCCTATCCACATACTGTCCATAGTGTCGATACAAACCATCCCCTATAACTACTGCTGTACACACCTTTCCCATCCACATACTGTCCATAGTGTCGATACAAACCATCCCCTATAACTACTGCTGTACACACCTTTCCTATCCACATACTGTCCATAGTGTCGATACAAACCATCCCCTATAACTACTGCTGTACACACCTTTCCCATCCACATACTGTCCATAGTGTCGATACAAACCATCCTCTATAACTACTGCTGTACACACCTTTCCCATCCACATACTGTCCATAGTGTCGATACAAACCATCCCCTATAACTACTGCTGTACACACCTTTCCCATCCACATACTGTCCATAGTGTCGATACAAACCATCCCCTATAACTACTGCTGTACACACCTTTCCCATCCACATACTGTCCATAGTGTCGATACAAACCATCCCCTATAACTACTGCTGTACACACCTTTCCCATCCACATACTGTCCATAGTGTCGATACAAACCATCCCCTATAACTACTGCTGTACACACCTTTCCCATCCACATACTGTCCATAGTGTCGATACAAACCATCCCCTATAACTACTGCTGTACACACCTTTCCTATCCACATACTGTCCATAGTGTCGATACAAACCATCCCCTATAACTACTGCTGTACACACCTTTCCCATCCATATACTGTCCATAGTGTCGATACAAACCATCCCCTATAACTACTGCTGTACACACCTTTCCCATCCACATACTGTCCATAGTGTCGATACAAACCATCCCCTATAACTACTGCTGTACACACCTTTCCCATCCACATACTGTCCATAGTGTCGATACAAACCATCCCCTATAACTACTGCTGTACACACCTTTCCCATCCACATACTGTCCATAGTGTCGATACAAACCATCCCTTATAACTACTGCTGTACACACCTTTCCCATCCACATACTGTCCATAGTGTCGATACAAACCATCCCCTATAACTACTGCTGTACACACCTTTCCTATCCACATACTGTCTATAGTGTCGATACAAACCATCCCCTATAACTACTGCTGTACACACCTTTCCCATCCACATACTGTCCATTGTGTCGATACAAACCATCCCCTATAACTACTGCTGTACACACCTTTCCCATCCACATACTGTCCATAGTGTCGATACAAACCATCCCCTATAACTACTGCTGTACACACCTTTCCTATCCACATACTGTCCATAGTGTCGATACAAACCATCCCCTATAACTACTGCTGTACACACCTTTCCTATCCACATACTGTCTATAGTGTCGATACAAACCATCCCCTATAACTACTGCTGTACACACCTTTCCCATCCACATACTGTCCATAGTGTCGATACAAACCATCCCCTATAACTACTGCTGTACACACCTTTCCTATCCACATACTGTCCATAGTGTCGATACAAACCATCCCCTATAACTACTGCTGTACACACCTTTCCCATCCACATACTGTCCATAGTGTCAATACAAACCATCCCCTATAACTACTGCTGTACACACCTTTCCCATCCACATACTGTCCATAGTGTCGATACAAACCATCCCCTATAACTACTGCTGTAAACACCTTTCCTATCATATACTGTATACAGTTGAAGTCTGACGTTTACATACACCTTAGCCAAATACATTTAAACTCAGTTTTTCACAATTCCTGACATTTAATCCCAGTAAAAAATTCCCTGTTTTAGGTCAGTTAGGATCACTTTATTTTAGAAGAATCTGAAATCTAAAATACATTTAGATTTGTTCAACACTTTTTTGGTTACTACATGATTCCATATGTGTTATTTAATAGTTTTGATGTCTTCACTATTATTCTACAATGTAGACAATAGTAAAAAATAAAGAAAAACCCTGGAATGAGTCGGTGTTCTAGAACCCTGGAATGAGTAGGTGTTCTAGAACCCTGGAATGAGTAGGTGTTCTAGAACCCTGGAATGAGTCGGTGTGTCCAAACTGTTGACTGGTACTGTACATATTTATATTCCAGTCTCAATGTTAGATATGAAATGTCTTATGTTCTTAATACATTTGTTCTTGATTGTTTTGATTTAATTTTTAATTTTTATATTTAGATATTAAATATACTGTTGGAGCTAGAAACACAAGCATTTAGTTAGTTATTACTGTTGGATCTAGAAACACAAGCATTTTCTAAGCAAACAGCTGGAGGCAGGGCTTTCTCCTGTAGAGCTCCATTTTTATGGAACGGTCTGCCTACCCATGTCAGAGACGCAAACTCGGTCTCAACCTTTAAGTCTCTACTGAAGACTCATCTCTTCAGTGGGTCATATGATTGAGTGTAGTCTGGTCCAGGAGTGGGAAGGTGAACGGAAAGGCTCTGGAGCAACGAACCACCCTTGCTGTCTCTGCCTGGCCGGTTCCCCTCTTTCCACTGGGATTCTCTGCCTCTAACCCTGTTACAGGGGCTGAGTCACTGGCTTTGGGTTGTGCCGTGGGTTGTGCCGTGGCGAAGGTCTTTGTGGGCTATACTCAGCCTTGTCTCAGGATGGTAAGTTGGTGGTTGAAGATATCCCTCTAGTGGTGTGGGGGCTGTACTTTGGCAAAGTGGGTGGGGTTATATCCTTCCTGTTTGGCCCTGTCCGGGGGTGTCCTCGGATGGGGCCACAGTGTCTCCTGACCCATCCTGTCTCAGCCTCCAGTATTTATGCTGCAGTAGTTTATGTGTCGGGGGGCTAGGGTCAGTTTGTTATATCTGGAGTACTTCTCCTGTCCTATTCGGTGTCCTGTGTGAATCTAAGTGTGCATTCTCTAATTCTCTCCTTCTCTCTTTCTTTCTCTCTCTCTGAGGACCTGAGCCCTAGGACCATGCCCCAGGACTACCTGACATGATGACTCCTTGCTGTCCCCAGTCCACCTGGCCGTGCTGCTGCTCCAGTTTCAACTGTTCTGCCTTATTATTATTCGACCATGCTGGTCATTTATGAACATTTGAACATCTTGGCCATGTTCTGTTATAATCTCCACCCGGCACAGCCAGAAGAGGACTGGCCACCCCACATAGCCTGGTTCCTCTCTAGGTTTCTTCCTAGGTTTTGGCCTTTTTAGGGAGTTTTTCCTAGCCACCGTGCTTCTACACCTGCATTGCTTTCTGTTTGGGGTGTTAGGCTGGGTTTCTGTACAGCACTTTGAGATATCAGCTGATGTACGAAGGGCTATATAAATAAATTTGATTTGATTTGATTTTATTTGATTTGATTTAGCTAGGTATTACTGTACTGTTGGAGCTAGAAACACAAGCATTTAGCTAGGTATTACTGTACTGTTGGAGCTAGAAACACAAGCATTTAGCTAGGTATTATTGTTGGAGCTAGAAACACAAGATTTTAGCTTGGTATTACTGTTGGAGCTAGAAACACAAGCATTTAACTAGGTATTACTGTACTGTTGGAGCTAGAAACACAAGCCTTTAACTAGGTATTACTGTACTGTTGGAGCTAGAAACACAAGCATTTAGCTAGGTATTACTGTTGGAGCTAGAAACACAAGCATTTAACTAGGTATTACTGTACTGTTGGAGCTAGAAACACAAGCATTTGGCTAGGTATTACTGTTGGAGCTAGAAACACAAGCATTTAGCTAGGTATTACTGTACTGTTGGAGCTAGAAACACAAACATTTAGCTAGGTATTACTGTTGGAGCTAGAAACACAAGCATTTAGCTAGGTATTACTGTACTGTTGGAGCTATAAACACAAGCATTTAGCTTGGTATTACTGTTGGAGCTAGAAACACAAGCATTTAGCTTGGTATTACTGTTGGAGCTAGAAACACAAGCATTTAGCTCGGTATTACTGTTGGAGCTAGAAACACAAGCATTTGGCTAGGTATTACTGTTGGAGCTAGAAACGCAAGCATTTAGCTAGGTATTACTGTACTGTTGGAGCTAGAAACACAAGCCTTTAACTAGGTATTACTGTTGGAGCTAGAAACACAAGCATTTAACTAGGTATTACTGTTGGAGCTAGAAACACAAGCCTTTAACTAGGTATTACTGTTGGAGCTAGAAACACAAGCATTTAACTAGGTATTACTGTTGGAGCTAGAAACACAAGCATTTAGCTCGGTATTACTGTTGGAGCTAGAAACACAAGTATTTAGCTAGGTATTACTGTTGGAGCTAGAAACACAAGCCTTTAACTAGGTATTACTGTTGGAGCTAGAAACACAAGCATTTAACTAGGTATTATTGTACTGTTGGAGCTATAAACACAAGCATTTAGCTAGGTATTACTGTTGGAGCTAGAAACACAAACATTTAGCTAGGTATTACTGTTGGAACTAGAAACACAAGCATTTAACTAGGTATTACTGTACTGTTGGAGCTAGAAACACAAACATTTAGCTAGGTATTACTGTTGGAGATAGAAACACAAGCCTTTAACTAGGTATTACTGTACTGATGGAGCTAGAAACACAAGCCTTTAACTAGGTTTTGCTGTTGGAGCTAGAAACACAAGCATTTAGCTAGGTATTACTGTTGGATCTAGAAACACAAGCATTTATCTAGGTATTACTGTACTGTTTGAGCTAGAAACACAAGCATTAGCTAGGTATTACTGTACCGTTGGAGCTAGGACCACAGGCATTTAGCTAGGTATTACTGTTGGAGCTAGAAACACAAGCATTAGCTAGGTATTACTGTACCGTTGGAGCTAGGAACACAAGCATTTAGCTAGGTATTACTGTTGGAGCTAGAAACACAAACATTTAACTAGATATTACAGTTGGAGCTAGATACACAAGCCTTTAACTAGGTATTACAGTTGGAGCTAGAAACACAAGCCTTTAACTAGGTATTGCTGTACTGTTGGAGCTATTAACACAAGCATTTAGCTAGGTATTACTGTTGGAGCTATAAACACAAGCATTTAACTAGGTATTACTGTACTGTTGGAGCTAGAAACACAAGCATTTAGCTAGGTATTACTGTTGGAGCTAGAAACACAAGCATTTAGCTAGGTATTACTGTAGTGTTGGAGCTAGAAACACAAGCATTTAGCTTGGTATTACTGTTGGAGCTAGAAACGCAAGCATTTAACTAGGTATTACTGTTGGAGCTAGAAACACAAGCCTTTAACTAGGTATTACTGTTGGAGCTAGAAACACAAGCCTTTAACTAGGTATTACTGTTGGAGCTAGAAACACAAGCATTTAGCTAGGTATTACTGTTGGAGCTAGAAACACAAGCATTTAGCTCGGTATTACTGTTGGAGCTAGAAACACAAGTATTTAGCTAGGTATTACTGTTGGAGCTAGAAACACAAGCCTTTAACTAGGTATTACTTCTGGAGCTAGAAACACAAGCATTTAACTAGGTATTATTGTACTGTTGGAGCTAGAAACACAAGCATTTAGCTAGGTATTACTGTTGGAGCTATAAACACAAGCATTTAACTAGGTATTACTGTACTGTTGGAGCTAGAAACACAAGCATTTAGCTAGGTATTACTGTTGGAGCTAGAAACACAAGCATTTAGCTAGGTATTACTGTAGTGTTGGAGCTAGAAACACAAGCATTTAGCTTGGTATTACTGTTGGAGCTAGAAACGCAAGCATTTAACTAGGTATTACTGTTGGAGCTAGAAACACAAGCCTTTAACTAGGTATTACTGTTGGAGCTAGAAACACAAGCCTTTAACTAGGTATTACTGTTGGAGCTAGAAACACAAGCATTTAGCTAGGTATTACTGTTGGAGCTAGAAACACAAGCATTTAGCTCGGTATTACTGTTGGAGCTAGAAACACAAGTATTTAGCTAGGTATTACTGTTGGAGCTAGAAACACAAGCCTTTAACTAGGTATTACTTCTGGAGCTAGAAACACAAGCATTTAACTAGGTATTATTGTACTGTTGGAGCTAGAAACACAAGCATTTAGCTAGGTATTACTGTTGGAGCTAGAAACACAAACATTTAGCTAGGTATTACTGTTGGAGCTAGAAACACAAACATTTAGCTAGGTATTACTGTTGGAGCTAGAAACACAAGCCTTTAACTAGGTATTACTGTACTGTTGGAGCTAGACACACAAGCCTTTAACTAGGTTTTGCTGTTGGAGCTAGAAACACAAGCATTTAGCTAGGTATTACTGTTGGATCTAGAAACACAAGCATTTATCTAGGTATTACTGTACAGTTGGAGCTAGATACACAAGCCTTTAACTAGGTATTACAGTTGGAGCTAGAAACACAAGCCTTTAACTAGGTATTGCTGTACTGTTGGAGCTATTAACACAAGCATTTAGCTAGGTATTACTGTACTGTTGGAGCTATAAACACAAGCATTTAGCTAGGTATTACTGTTGGAGCTATAAACACAAGCATTTAACTAGGTATTACTGTACTGTTGGAGCTAGAAACACAAGCATTTAGCTAGGTATTACTGTTGGAGCTAGAAACACAAGCATTTAGCTAGGTATTACTGTAGTGTTGGAGCTAGAAACACAAGCATTTAGCTTGGTATTACTGTTGGAGCTAGAAACGCAAGCATTTAACTAGGTATTACTGTTGGAGCTAGAAACACAAGCCTTTAACTAGGTATTACTGTTGGAGCTAGAAACACAAGCCTTTAACTAGGTATTACTGTTGGAGCTAGAAACACAAGCATTTAGCTAGGTATTACTGTTGGAGCTAGAAACACAAGCATTTAGCTCGGTATTACTGTTGGAGCTAGAAACACAAGTATTTAGCTAGGTATTACTGTTGGAGCTAGAAACACAAGCCTTTAACTAGGTATTACTTCTGGAGCTAGAAACACAAGCATTTAACTAGGTATTATTGTACTGTTGGAGCTAGAAACACAAGCATTTAGCTAGGTATTACTGTTGGAGCTAGAAACACAAACATTTAGCTAGGTATTACTGTTGGAGCTAGAAACACAAACATTTAGCTAGGTATTACTGTTGGAGCTAGAAACACAAGCCTTTAACTAGGTATTACTGTACTGTTGGAGCTAGACACACAAGCCTTTAACTAGGTTTTGCTGTTGGAGCTAGAAACACAAGCATTTAGCTAGGTATTACTGTTGGATCTAGAAACACAAGCATTTATCTAGGTATTACTGTACTGTTTGAGCTAGAAACACAAGCATTAGCTAGGTATTACTGTACCGTTGGAGCTAGGAACACAGGCATTTAGCTAGGTATTACTGTTGGAGCAAGAAACACAAGCCTTTAACTAGGTATTACTGTACTGTTGGAGCTAGAAACACAAGCATTAGCTAGGTATTACTGTACCGTTGGAGCTAGGAACACAAGCATTTAGCTAGGTATTACTGTTGGAGCTAGAAACACAAACATTTAACTAGATATTACAGTTGGAGCTAGATACACAAGGATTTAACTAGGTATTACTGTTGGAGCTAGAAACACAAGCCTTTAACTAGGTATTGCTGTACTGTTGGAGCTATAAACACAAGCATTTAGCTAGGTATTACTGTACTGTTGGAGCTATAAACACAAGAATTTAGCTAGGTATTACTGTTGGAGCTATAAACACAAGCCTTTAACTAGGTATTGCTGTACTATTGGAGCTATAAACACAAGCATTTAGCTAGGTATTACTGTACTGTTGGAGCTATAAACACAAGCATTTAGCTAGGTATTACTGTTGGAGCTATAAACACAAGCATTTAACTAGGTATTACTGTACTGTTGGAGCTAGAAACACAAGCATTTGGCTAGGTATTACTGTTGGAGCTAGAAACACAAGCATTTAGCTAGGTATTACTGTAGTGTTGGAGCTAG
Source organism: Oncorhynchus clarkii lewisi (assembly GCF_045791955.1). Classification (NCBI taxonomy): domain Eukaryota; kingdom Metazoa; phylum Chordata; class Actinopteri; order Salmoniformes; family Salmonidae; genus Oncorhynchus; species Oncorhynchus clarkii. The sequence goes on along the minus strand of NC_092154.1, from coordinate 4,352,021 downwards.
AAACACAAGCATTTAGCTTGGTATTACTGTTGGAGCTAGAAACGCAAGCATTTAAATTGGTATTACTGTTGGAGCTAGAAACACAAGCCTTTAACTAGGTATTACTGTTGGAGCTAGAAACACAATAATTTAGCTAGGTATTACTGTTGGAGCCAGAAACACAAGCATTTAGCTTGGTATTACTGTACCGTTGGAGCTAGAAACACAAGCATTTATCTAGGTATTACTGTTGGAGCTAGATACACAAGCATTTAGCTTAGTACTACTGTACCGTTGGAGCTAGAAACACAAACATTTAACTAGGTATTACTGTTGGAGCTAGGAACACAAGCCTTTAACTAGGTATTGCTGTACTGTTGGAGCTATAAACACAAGCATTTAGCTAGGTATTACTGTACTGTTGGAGCTATAAACACAAGAATTTAGCTAGGTATTACTGTTGGAGCTATAAACACAAGCCTTTAACTAGGTATTGCTGTACTGTTGGAGCTATAAACACAAGCATTTAGCTAGGTATTACTGTACTGTTGGAGCTATAAACACAAGCATTTAGCTAGGTATTACTGTTGGAGCTATAAACACAAGCATTTAACTAGGTATTACTGTACTGTTGGAGCTAGAAACACAAGCATTTGGCTAGGTATTACTGTTGGAGCTAGAAACACAAGCATTTAGCTAGGTATTACTGTAGTGTTGGAGCTAGAAACACAAGCATTTAGCTTGGTATTACTGTTGGAGCTAGAAACGCAAGCATTTAAATTGGTATTACTGTTGGAGCTAGAAACACAAGCCTTTAACTAGGTATTACTGTTGGAGCTAGAAACACAATCATTTAGCTAGGTATTACTGTTGGAGCCAGAAACACAAGCATTTAGCTTGGTATTACTGTACCGTTGGAGCTAGAAACACAAGCATTTATCTAGGTATTACTGTTGGAGCTAGATACACAAGCATTTAGCTTAGTATTACTGTTGAAGCTAGAAACACAAACATTTAACTAGGTATTACTGTTGGAGCTAGGAACACAAGCATTTAGCTAGGTATTACTGTTGGAGCTAGAAACACAAGCCTTTAACTAGGTATTGCTGTTGGAGCTAGAAACACAAGCCTTTAACTAGGTATTGCTGTACTGTTGGAGCTAGAAACACAAGCATTAGCTAGGTATTACTGTACTGTTGGAGCTATAAACACAAACATTTAGCTAGGTATTACTGTTGGAGCTAGAAACAAAAGCATTTAACTAGTTTTTACTGTACTGTTGGAGCTAGAAACACAAGCATTTAGCTAGGTATTACTGTTGGAGCTATAAACACAAGCATTTAGCTAGGTATTACTGTACTGCTGGAGCTATAAACACAAGCATTTAGCTTGGTATTACTGTTGGAGCTAGAAACACAAGCATTTAACTAGGTATTACTGTACTGTTGGCGCTAGAAACACAAGCATTTAGCTCGGTATTACTGTAGGAGCTAGAAACACAAGTATTTAGCTAGGTATTACTGTTGGAGCTAGAAACACAAGCATTTAACTAGGTATTACTGTTGGAGCTAGAAACACAAGCATTTAACTAGGTATTACTGTACTGTTGGCGCTAGAAACACAAGCATTTAGCTCTGTATTACTGTTGGAGCTAGAAACACAAGTATTTAGCTAGGTATTGCTGTTGGAGCTAGAAACACAAGCCTTTAACTAGGTATTGCTGTTGGAGCTAGAAACACAAGCATTTAGCTAGGTATTACTGTACTGTTGGAGCTAGAAACACAAGCCTTTAACTAGGTATTACTGTTGGAGCTAGAAACACAAGCATTTAGTTCGGTATTACTGTACTGTTGGAGCTAGAAACACAAGCATTTGGCTAGGTATTACTGTTGGAGCTAGAAACACAAGCATTTAGCTAGGTATTACTGTAGTGTTGGAGCTAGAAACACAAGCATTTAGCTTGGTATTACTGTTGGAGCTAGAAACGCAAGCATTTAAATTGGTATTACTGTTGGAGCTAGAAACACAAGCCTTTAACTAGGTATTACTGTTGGAGCTAGAAACACAATCATTTAGCTAGGTATTACTGTTGGAGCCAGAAACACAAGCATTTAGCTTGGTATTACTGTACCGTTGGAGCTAGAAACACAAGCATTTAGCTAGGTATTACTGTTGGAGCTAGATACACAAGCATTTAGCTTAGTATTACTGTTGAAGCTAGAAACACAAACATTTAACTAGGTATTACTGTTGGAGCTAGGAACACAAGCATTTAGCTAGGTATTACTGTTGGAGCTAGAAACACAAGCCTTTAACTAGGTATTGCTGTTGGAGCTAGAAACACAAGCCTTTAACTAGGTATTGCTGTACTGTTGGAGCTAGAAACACAAGCATTAGCTAGGTATTACTGTACTGTTGGAGCTATAAACACAAACATTTAGCTAGGTATTACTGTTGGAGCTAGAAACAAAAGCATTTAACTAGTTATTACTGTACTGTTGGAGCTAGAAACACAAGCATTTAGCTAGGTATTACTGTTGGAGCTATAAACACAAGCATTTAGCTAGGTATTACTGTACTGCTGGAGCTATAAACACAAGCATTTAGCTTGGTATTACTGTTGGAGCTAGAAACACAAGCATTTAACTAGGTATTACTGTACTGTTGGCGCTAGAAACACAAGCATTTAGCTCGGTATTACTGTAGGAGCTAGAAACACAAGTATTTAGCTAGGTATTACTGTTGGAGCTAGAAACACAAGCATTTAACTAGGTATTACTGTTGGAGCTAGAAACACAAGCATTTAACTAGGTATTACTGTACTGTTGGCGCTAGAAACACAAGCATTTAGCTCTGTATTACTGTTGGAGCTAGAAACACAAGTATTTAGCTAGGTATTGCTGTTGGAGCTAGAAACACAAGCCTTTAACTAGGTATTGCTGTTGGAGCTAGAAACACAAGCATTCAGCTAGGTATTACTGTACTGTTGGAGCTAGAAACACAAGCCTTTAACTAGGTATTACTGTTGGAGCTAGAAACACAAGCATTTAGCTAGGTTTTGCTGTTGGAGCTAGAAACACAAGCATTTAGTTCGGTATTACTGTACTGTTGGAGCTAGAAACACAAGCATTTAACTAGGTATTACTGTACTGTTGGAGCTAGAAACACAAGCATTTAGCTAGGTATTGCTGTTGGAGCTAGAAACGCAAGCATTTAGTTCGGTATTACTGTACTGTTGGAGCTAGAAACACAAGCATTTAACTAGGTATTACTGTACTATTGGAGCTAGAAACACAAGCATTTAGCTAGGTATTACTGTACTGTTGGAGCTAGAAACACAAGCATTTAGCTAGGTATTGCTGTTGGAGCTAGAAACACAATAATTTAGCTAGGTATTACTGTTGGAGCTAGAAACACAAGCCTTTAACTAGGTATTACTGTTGGAGCTAGAACACAAGCATTTAGCTAGGTATTACTGTACTGTTGGAGCTAGAAACACTAGCATTTAGCTAGGTATTACTGTACTGTTGGAGCTAGAAACACAAGGCTTTAACTAGGTATTACTGTTGGAGCTAGAAACACAAGCATTTAGCTAGGTAATACTGTTGGATCTAGAAACACAAGCATTTATCTAGGTATTACTGTACTGTTTGAGCTAGAAACACAGGCATTAGCTAGGTATTACTGTACCGTTGGAGCTAGGAACACAGGCATTTAGCTAGGTATTACTGTTGGAGCAAGAAACACAAGCCTTTAACTAGGTATTACTGTACTGTTGGAGCTAGAAACACAAGCATTAGCTAGGTATTACTGTACCGTTGGAGCTAGGAACACAAGCATTTAGCTAGGTATTACTGTTGGAGCTAGAAACACAAACATTTAACTAGATATTACAGTTGGAGCTAGATACACAAGGATTTAACTAGGTATTACTGTTGGAGCTAGAAACACAAGCCTTTAACTAGGTATTGCTGTACTGTTGGAGCTATAAACACAAGCATTTAGCTAGGTATTACTGTACTGTTGGAGCTATAAACACAAGAATTTAGCTAGGTATTACTGTTGGAGCTATAAACACAATCCTTTAACTAGGTATTGCTGTACTGTTGGAGCTATAAACACAAGCATTTAGCTAGGTATTACTGTACTGTTGGAGCTATAAACACAAGCATTTAGCTAGGTATTACTGTTGGAGCTATAAACACAAGCATTTAACTAGGTATTACTGTACTGTTGGAGCTAGAAACACAAGCATTTAGCTAGGTATTACTGGAGTGTTGGAGCTAGAAACACAAGCATTTAGCTTGGTATTACTGTTGGAGCTAGAAACGCAAGCATTTAAATTGGTATTACTGTTGGAGCTAGAAACACAAGCCTTTAACTAGGTATTACTGTTGGAGCTAGAAACACAATCATTTAGCTAGGTATTACTGTTGGAGCTAGAAACACAAGCATTTAGCTTGGTATTACTGTACCGTTGGAGCTAGGAACACAAGCATTTAGCTAGGTATTACTGTTGGAGCTAGAAACTCAAGCATTTAAATTGGTATTACTGTTGGAGCTAGAAACACAATCATTTAGCTTAGTATTACTGTTGGAGCTAGAAACACAAACATTTAACTAGGTATTACTGTTGGAGCTAGGAACACAAGCATTTAGCTAGGTATTACTGTTGGAGCTAGAAACACAAGCCTTTAACTAGGTATTGCTGTTGGAGCTAGAAACACAAGCCTTTAACTAGGTATTGCTGTACTGTTGGAGCTAGAAACACAAGCATTAGCTAGGTATTACTGTACTGTTGGAGCTATAAACACAAACATTTAGCTAGGTATTACTGTTGGAGCTAGAAACACAAGCATTTAACTAGTTATTACTGTACTGTTGGAGCTAGAAACACAAGCATTTAGCTAGGTATTACTGTTGGAGCTATAAACACAAGCATTTAGCTAGGTATTACTGTACTGCTGGAGCTATAAACACAAGCATTTAGCTTGGTATTACTGTTGGAGCTAGAAACACAAGCATTTAACTAGGTATTACTGTACTGTTGGCGCTAGAAACACAAGCATTTAGCTCGGTATTACTGTTGGAGCTAGAAACACAAGTATTTAGCTAGGTATTGCTGTTGGAGCTAGAAACACAAGCCTTTAACTAGGTATTGCTGTTGGAGCTAGAAACACAAGCATTTAGCTAGGTATTACTGTACTGTTGGAGCTAGAAACACAAGCCTTTAACTAGGTATTACTGTTGGAGCTAGAAACACAAGCATTTAGCTAGGTTTTGCTGTTGGAGCTAGAAACACAAGCATTTAGCTTTGTATTACTGTACTGTTGGAGCTAGAAACACAAGCATTTAGCTAGGTATTGCTGTTGGAGCTAGAAACGCAAGCATTTAGTTTGGTATTACTGTACTGTTGGAGCTAGAAACACAAGCATTTAACTAGGTATTACTGTACTATTGGAGCTAGAAACACAAGCATTTAGCTAGGTATTACTGTACTGTTGGAGCTAGAAACACAAGCATTTAGCTAGGTATTGCTGTTGGAGCTAGAAACACAATAATTTAGCTAGGTATTACTGTTGGAGCTAGAAACACAAGCCTTTAACTAGGTATTACTGTTGGAGCTAGAACACAAGCATTTAGCTAGGTATTACTGTACTGTTGGAGCTAGAAACACTAGCATTTAGCTAGGTATTACTGTACTGTTGGAGCTAGAAACACAAGGCTTTAACTAGGTATTACTGTTGGAGCTAGAAACACAAGCATTTAGCTAGGTATTACTGTTGGATCTAGAAACACAAGCATTTATCTAGGTATTACTGTACTGTTTGAGCTAGAAACACAAGCATTAGCTAGGTATTACTGTACCGTTGGAGCTAGGAACACAGGCATTTAGCTAGGTATTACTGTTGGAGCAAGAAACACAAGCCTTTAACTAGGTATTACTGTACTGTTGGAGCTAGAAACACAATCATTAGCTAGGTATTACTGTTGGAGCTAGAAACACAAACGTTTAACTAGATATTACAGTTGGAGCTAGATACACAAGGATTTAACTAGGTATTACTGTTGGAGCTAGAAACACAAGCCTTTAACTAGGTATTGCTGTACTGTTGGAGCTATAAACACAAGCATTTAGCTAGGTATTACTGTACTGTTGGAGCTATAAACACAAGAATTTAGCTAGGTATTACTGTTGGAGCTATAAACACAAGCCTTTAACTAGGTATTGCTGTACTGTTGGAGCTATAAACACAAGCATTTAGCTAGGTATTGCTGTTGGAGCTAGAAACGCAAGCATTTAGTTCGGTATTACTGTACTATTGGAGCTAGAAACACAAGCATTTAACTAGGTATTACTGTACTGTTGGAGCTAGAAACACAAGCATTTAGCTAGGTATTGCTGTTGGAGCTAGAAACGCAAGCATTTAGTTCGGTATTACTGTACTGTTGGAGCTAGAAACACAAGCATTTAACTAGGTATTACTGTACTATTGGAGCTAGAAACACAAGCATTTAGCTAGGTATTACTGTACTGTTGGAGCTAGAAACACAAGCATTTAGCTAGGTATTGCTGTTGGAGCTAGAAACACAATAATTTAGCTAGGTATTACTGTTGGAGCTAGAAACACAAGCCTTTAACTAGGTATTACTGTTGGAGCTAGAACACAAGCATTTAGCTAGGTATTACTGTACTGTTGGAGCTAGAAACACTAGCATTTAGCTAGGTATTACTGTACTGTTGGAGCTAGAAACACAAGGCTTTAACTAGGTATTACTGTTGGAGCTAGAAACACAAGCATTTAGCTAGGTATTACTGTTGGAGCTAGAAACACAAGCCTTTAACTAGGTATTGCTGTTGGAGCTAGAAACACAAGCCTTTAACTAGGTATTGCTGTACTGTTGGAGCTAGAAACACAAGCATTAGCTAGGTATTACTGTACTGTTGGAGCTATAAACACAAACATTTAGCTAGGTATTACTGTTGGAGCTAGAAACACAAGCATTTAACTAGTTATTACTGTACTGTTGGAGCTAGAAACACAAGCATTTAGCTAGGTATTACTGTTGGAGCTAGAAACACAAGCCTTTAGCTAGGTATTACTGTTGGAGCAAGAAACACAAGCCTTTAACTAGGTATTACTGTACTGTTGGAGCTAGAAACACAAGCATTAGCTAGGTATTACTGTACCGTTGGAGCTAGGAACACAAGCATTTAGCTAGGTATTACTGTTGGAGCTAGAAACACAAACATTTAACTAGATATTACAGTTGGAGCTAGATACACAAGGATTTAACTAGGTATTACTGTTGGAGCTAGAAACACAAGCCTTTAACTAGGTATTGCTGTACTGTTGGAGCTATAAACACAAGCATTTAGCTAGGTATTACTGTACTGTTGGAGCTATAAACACAAGAATTTAGCTAGGTATTACTGTTGGAGCTATAAACACAAGCCTTTAACTAGGTATTGCTGTACTGTTGGAGCTATAAACACAAGCATTTAGCTAGGTATTACTGTACTGTTGGAGCTATAAACACAAGCATTTAGCTAGGTATTACTGTTGGAGCTATAAACACAAGCATTTAACTAGGCATTACTGTACTGTTGGAGCTAGAAACACAAGCATTTAGCTAGGTATTACTGGAGTGTTGGAGCTAGAAACACAAGCATTTAGCTTGGTATTACTGTTGGAGCTAGAAACGCAAGCATTTAAATTGGTATTACTGTTGGAGCTAGAAACACAAGCCTTTAACTAGGTATTACTGTTGGAGCTAGAAACACAATCATTTAGCTAGGTATTACTGTTGGAGCTAGAAACACAAGCATTTAGCTTGGTATTACTGTACCGTTGGAGCTAGGAACACAAGCATTTAGCTAGGTATTACTGTTGGAGCTAGAAACTCAAGCATTTAAATTGGTATTACTGTTGGAGCTAGAAACACAATCATTTAGCTTAGTATTACTGTTGGAGCTAGAAACACAAACATTTAACTAGGTATTACTGTTGGAGCTAGGAACACAAGCATTTAGCTAGGTATTACTGTTGGAGCTAGAAACACAAGCCTTTAACTAGGTATTGCTGTTGGAGCTAGAAACACAAGCCTTTAACTAGGTATTGCTGTACTGTTGGAGCTAGAAACACAAGCATTAGCTAGGTATTACTGTACTGTTGGAGCTATAAACACAAACATTTAGCTAGGTATTACTGTTGGAGCTAGAAACACAAGCATTTAACTAGTTATTACTGTACTGTTGGAGCTAGAAACACAAGCATTTAGCTAGGTATTACTGTTGGAGCTATAAACACAAGCATTTAGCTAGGTATTACTGTACTGCTGGAGCTATAAACACAAGCATTTAGCTTGGTATTACTGTTGGAGCTAGAAACACAAGCATTTAACTAGGTATTACTGTACTGTTGGCGCTAGAAACACAAGCATTTAGCTCGGTATTACTGTTGGAGCTAGAAACACAAGTATTTAGCTAGGTATTGCTGTTGGAGCTAGAAACACAAGCCTTTAACTAGGTATTGCTGTTGGAGCTAGAAACACAAGCATTTAGCTAGGTATTACTGTACTGTTGGAGCTAGAAACACAAGCCTTTAACTAGGTATTACTGTTGGAGCTAGAAACACAAGCATTTAGCTAGGTTTTGCTGTTGGAGCTAGAAACACAAGCATTTAGCTTTGTATTACTGTACTGTTGGAGCTAGAAACACAAGCATTTAGCTAGGTATTGCTGTTGGAGCTAGAAACGCAAGCATTTAGTTTGGTATTACTGTACTGTTGGAGCTAGAAACACAAGCATTTAACTAGGTATTACTGTACTATTGGAGCTAGAAACACAAGCATTTAGCTAGGTATTACTGTACTGTTGGAGCTAGAAACACAAGCATTTAGCTAGGTATTGCTGTTGGAGCTAGAAACACAATAATTTAGCTAGGTATTACTGTTGGAGCTAGAAACACAAGCCTTTAACTAGGTATTACTGTTGGAGCTAGAACACAAGCATTTAGCTAGGTATTACTGTACTGTTGGAGCTAGAAACACTAGCATTTAGCTAGGTATTACTGTACTGTTGGAGCTAGAAACACAAGGCTTTAACTAGGTATTACTGTTGGAGCTAGAAACACAAGCATTTAGCTAGGTATTACTGTTGGATCTAGAAACACAAGCATTTATCTAGGTATTACTGTACTGTTTGAGCTAGAAACACAAGCATTAGCTAGGTATTACTGTACCGTTGGAGCTAGGAACACAGGCATTTAGCTAGGTATTACTGTTGGAGCAAGAAACACAAGCCTTTAACTAGGTATTACTGTACTGTTGGAGCTAGAAACACAATCATTAGCTAGGTATTACTGTTGGAGCTAGAAACACAAACGTTTAACTAGATATTACAGTTGGAGCTAGATACACAAGGATTTAACTAGGTATTACTGTTGGAGCTAGAAACACAAGCCTTTAACTAGGTATTGCTGTACTGTTGGAGCTATAAACACAAGCATTTAGCTAGGTATTACTGTACTGTTGGAGCTATAAACACAAGAATTTAGCTAGGTATTACTGTTGGAGCTATAAACACAAGCCTTTAACTAGGTATTGCTGTACTGTTGGAGCTATAAACACAAGCATTTAGCTAGGTATTGCTGTTGGAGCTAGAAACGCAAGCATTTAGTTCGGTATTACTGTACTGTTGGAGCTAGAAACACAAGCATTTAACTAGGTATTACTGTACTGTTGGAGCTAGAAACACAAGCATTTAGCTAGGTATTGCTGTTGGAGCTAGAAACGCAAGCATTTAGTTCGGTATTACTGTACTGTTGGAGCTAGAAACACAAGCATTTAACTAGGTATTACTGTACTATTGGAGCTAGAAACACAAGCATTTAGCTAGGTATTACTGTACTGTTGGAGCTAGAAACACAAGCATTTAGCTAGGTATTGCTGTTGGAGCTAGAAACACAATAATTTAGCTAGGTATTACTGTTGGAGCTAGAAACACAAGCCTTTAACTAGGTATTACTGTTGGAGCTAGAACACAAGCATTTAGCTAGGTATTACTGTACTGTTGGAGCTAGAAACACTAGCATTTAGCTAGGTATTACTGTACTGTTGGAGCTAGAAACACAAGGCTTTAACTAGGTATTACTGTTGGAGCTAGAAACACAAGCATTTAGCTAGGTAATACTGTTGGATCTAGAAACACAAGCATTTATCTAGGTATTACTGTACTGTTTGAGCTAGAAACACAGGCATTAGCTAGGTATTACTGTACCGTTGGAGCTAGGAACACAGGCATTTAGCTAGGTATTACTGTTGGAGCAAGAAACACAAGCCTTTAACTAGGTATTACTGTACTGTTGGAGCTAGAAACACAAGCATTAGCTAGGTATTACTGTACCGTTGGAGCTAGGAACACAAGCATTTAGCTAGGTATTACTGTTGGAGCTAGAAACACAAACATTTAACTAGATATTACAGTTGGAGCTAGATACACAAGGATTTAACTAGGTATTACTGTTGGAGCTAGAAACACAAGCCTTTAACTAGGTATTGCTGTACTGTTGGAGCTATAAACACAAGCATTTAGCTAGGTATTACTGTACTGTTGGAGCTATAAACACAAGCATTTAGCTAGGTATTACTGTTGGAGCTATAAACACAAGCATTTAACTAGGCATTACTGTACTGTTGGAGCTAGAAACACAAGCATTTAGCTAGGTATTACTGGAGTGTTGGAGCTAGAAACACAAGCATTTAGCTTGGTATTACTGTTGGAGCTAGAAACGCAAGCATTTAAATTGGTATTACTGTTGGAGCTAGAAACACAAGCCTTTAACTAGGTATTACTGTTGGAGCTAGAAACACAATCATTTAGCTAGGTATTACTGTTGGAGCTAGAAACACAAGCATTTAGCTTGGTATTACTGTACCGTTGGAGCTAGGAACACAAGCATTTAGCTAGGTATTACTGTTGGAGCTAGAAACTCAAGCATTTAAATTGGTATTACTGTTGGAGCTAGAAACACAATCATTTAGCTTAGTATTACTGTTGGAGCTAGAAACACAAACATTTAACTAGGTATTACTGTTGGAGCTAGGAACACAAGCATTTAGCTAGGTATTACTGTTGGAGCTAGAAACACAAGCCTTTAACTAGGTATTGCTGTTGGAGCTAGAAACACAAGCCTTTAACTAGGTATTGCTGTACTGTTGGAGCTAGAAACACAAGCATTAGCTAGGTATTACTGTACTGTTGGAGCTATAAACACAAACATTTAGCTAGGTATTACTGTTGGAGCTAGAAACACAAGCATTTAACTAGTTATTACTGTACTGTTGGAGCTAGAAACACAAGCATTTAGCTAGGTATTACTGTTGGAGCTATAAACACAAGCATTTAGCTAGGTATTACTGTACTGCTGGAGCTATAAACACAAGCATTTAGCTTGGTATTACTGTTGGAGCTAGAAACACAAGCATTTAACTAGGTATTACTGTACTGTTGGCGCTAGAAACACAAGCATTTAGCTCGGTATTACTGTTGGAGCTAGAAACACAAGTATTTAGCTAGGTATTGCTGTTGGAGCTAGAAACACAAGCCTTTAACTAGGTATTGCTGTTGGAGCTAGAAACACAAGCATTTAGCTAGGTATTACTGTACTGTTGGAGCTAGAAACACAAGCCTTTAACTAGGTATTACTGTTGGAGCTAGAAACACAAGCATTTAGCTAGGTTTTGCTGTTGGAGCTAGAAACACAAGCATTTAGCTTTGTATTACTGTACTGTTGGAGCTAGAAACACAAGCATTTAGCTAGGTATTGCTGTTGGAGCTAGAAACGCAAGCATTTAGTTTGGTATTACTGTACTGTTGGAGCTAGAAACACAAGCATTTAACTAGGTATTACTGTACTATTGGAGCTAGAAACACAAGCATTTAGCTAGGTATTACTGTACTGTTGGAGCTAGAAACACAAGCATTTAGCTAGGTATTGCTGTTGGAGCTAGAAACACAATAATTTAGCTAGGTATTACTGTTGGAGCTAGAAACACAAGCCTTTAACTAGGTATTACTGTTGGAGCTAGAACACAAGCATTTAGCTAGGTATTACTGTACTGTTGGAGCTAGAAACACTAGCATTTAGCTAGGTATTACTGTACTGTTGGAGCTAGAAACACAAGGCTTTAACTAGGTATTACTGTTGGAGCTAGAAACACAAGCATTTAGCTAGGTATTACTGTTGGATCTAGAAACACAAGCATTTATCTAGGTATTACTGTACTGTTTGAGCTAGAAACACAAGCATTAGCTAGGTATTACTGTACCGTTGGAGCTAGGAACACAGGCATTTAGCTAGGTATTACTGTTGGAGCAAGAAACACAAGCCTTTAACTAGGTATTACTGTACTGTTGGAGCTAGAAACACAATCATTAGCTAGGTATTACTGTTGGAGCTAGAAACACAAACGTTTAACTAGATATTACAGTTGGAGCTAGATACACAAGGATTTAACTAGGTATTACTGTTGGAGCTAGAAACACAAGCCTTTAACTAGGTATTGCTGTACTGTTGGAGCTATAAACACAAGCATTTAGCTAGGTATTACTGTACTGTTGGAGCTATAAACACAAGAATTTAGCTAGGTATTACTGTTGGAGCTATAAACACAAGCCTTTAACTAGGTATTGCTGTACTGTTGGAGCTATAAACACAAGCATTTAGCTAGGTATTACTGTACTGTTGGAGCTATAAACACAAGCATTTAGCTAGGTATTACTGTTGGAGCTAGAAACGCAAGCATTTAGCTTGGTATTACTGTACCGTTGGAGCTAGGAACACAAGCATTTAGCTAGGTATTACTGTTGGAGCTAGAAACACAAGCCTTTAACTAGGTATTACTGTTGGAGCTAGAAACACAATCATTTAGCTTAGTATTACTGTTGGAGCTAGAAACACAAACATTTAACTAGGTATTACTGTTGGAGCTAGGAACACAAGCATTTAGCTAGGTATTACTGTTGGAGCTAGAAACACAAGCCTTTAACTAGGTATTGCTGTTGGAGCTAGAAACACAAGACTTTAACTAGGTATTGCTGTACTGTTGGAGCTAGAAACACAAGCATTAGCTAGGTATTACTGTACTGTTGGAGCTATAAACACAAACATTTAGCTAGGTATTACTGTTGGAGCTAGAAACACAAGCATTTAACTAGTTATTACTGTACTGTTGGAGCTAGAAACACAAGCATTTAGCTAGGTATTACTGTTGGAGCTATAAACACAAGCATTTAGCTAGGTATTACTGTACTGCTGGAGCTATAAACACAAGCATTTAGCTTGGTATTACTGTTGGAGCTAGAAACACAAGCATTTAACTAGGTATTACTGTACTGTTGGCGCTAGAAACACAAGCATTTAGCTCGGTATTACTGTTGGAGCTAGAAACACAAGTATTTAGCTAGGTATTGCTGTTGGAGCTAGAAACACAAGCCTTTAACTAGGTATTGCTGTTGGAGCTAGAAACACAAGCATTTAGCTAGGTATTACTGTACTGTTGGAGCTAGAAACACAAGCCTTTAACTAGGTATTACTGTTGGAGCTAGAAACACAAGCATTTAGCTAGGTTTTGCTGTTGGAGCTAGAAACACAAGCATTTAGCTTTGTATTACTGTACTGTTGGAGCTAGAAACACAAGCCTTTAACTAGGTATTACTGTTGGAGCTAGAAACACAAGCATTTAGCTAGGTTTTGCTGTTGGAGCTAGAAACACAAGCATTTAGCTTTGTATTACTGTACTGTTGGAGCTAGAAACACAAGCATTTAGCTAGGTATTGCTGTTGGAGCTAGAAACGCAAGCATTTAGTTTGGTATTACTGTACTGTTGGAGCTAGAAACACAAGCATTTAACTAGGTATTACTGTACTATTGGAGCTAGAAACACAAGCATTTAGCTAGGTATTACTGTACTGTTGGAGCTAGAAACACAAGCATTTAGCTAGGTATTGCTGTTGGAGCTAGAAACACAATAATTTAGCTAGGTATTACTGTTGGAGCTAGAAACACAAGCCTTTAACTAGGTATTACTGTTGGAGCTAGAACACAAGCATTTAGCTAGGTATTACTGTACTGTTGGAGCCGGAAACACTAGCATTTAGCTAGGTATTACTGTACTGTTGGAGCTAGAAACACAAGGCTTTAACTAGGTATTACTGTTGGAGCTAGAAACACAAGCATTTAGCTAGGTATTACTGTTGGATCTAGAAACACAAGCATTTATCTAGGTATTACTGTACTGTTTGAGCTAGAAACACAAGCATTAGCTAGGTATTACTGTACCGTTGGAGCTAGGAACACAGGCATTTAGCTAGGTATTACTGTTGGAGCAAGAAACACAAGCCTTTAACTAGGTATTACTGTACTGTTGGAGCTAGAAACACAATCATTAGCTAGGTATTACTGTTGGAGCTAGAAACACAAACGTTTAACTAGATATTACAGTTGGAGCTAGATACACAAGGATTTAACTAGGTATTACTGTTGGAGCTAGAAACACAAGCCTTTAACTAGGTATTGCTGTACTGTTGGAGCTATAAACACAAGCATTTAGCTAGGTATTACTGTACTGTTGGAGCTATAAACACAAGAATTTAGCTAGGTATTACTGTTGGAGCTATAAACACAAGCCTTTAACTAGGTATTGCTGTACTGTTGGAGCTATAAACACAAGCATTTAGCTAGGTATTACTGTACTGTTGGAGCTATAAACACAAGCATTTAGCTAGGTATTACTGTTGGAGCTAGAAACACAAGCATTTAGCTTGGTATTACTGTACCGTTGGAGCTAGGAACACAAGCATTTAGCTAGGTATTACTGTTGGAGCTAGAAACTCAAGCATTTAAATTGGTATTACTGTTGGAGCTAGAAACACAAGCCTTTAACTAGGTATTACTGTTGGAGCTAGAAACACAATCATTTAGCTTAGTATTACTGTTGGAGCTAGAAACACAAACATTTAACTAGGTATTACTGTTGGAGCTAGGAACACAAGCATTTAGCTAGGTATTACTGTTGGAGCTAGAAACACAAGCCTTTAACTAGGTATTGCTGTTGGAGCTAGAAACACAAGCCTTTAACTAGGTATTGCTGTACTGTTGGAGCTAGAAACACAAGCATTAGCTAGGTATTACTGTACTGCTGGAGCTATAAACACAAGCCTTTAGCTTGGTATTACTGTTGGAGCTAGAAACACAAGCATTTAACTAGGTATTACTGTACTGTTGGCGCTAGAAACACAAGCATTTAGCTCGGTATTACTTTTGGAGCTAGAAACACAAGTATTTAGCTAGGTATTGCTGTTGGAGCTAGAAACACAAGCCTTTAACTAGGTATTGCTGTTGGAGCTAGAAACACAAGCATTTAGCTAGGTATTACTGTACTGTTGGAGCTAGAAACACAAGCCTTTAACTAGGTATTACTGTTGGAGCTAGAAACACAAGCATTTAGCTAGGTTTTGCTGTTGGAGCTAGAAACACAAGCATTTAGCTTTGTATTACTGTACTGTTGGAGCTAGAAACACAAGCATTTAGCTAGGTATTGCTGTTGGAGCTAGAAACGCAAGCATTTAGTTTGGTATTACTGTACTGTTGGAGCTAGAAACACAAGCATTTAACTAGGTATTACTGTACTATTGGAGCTAGAAACACAAGCATTTAGCTAGGTATTACTGTACTGTTGGAGCTAGAAACACAAGCATTTAGCTAGGTATTGCTGTTGGAGCTAGAAACACAATAATTTAGCTAGGTATTACTGTTGGAGCTAGAAACACAAGCCTTTAACTAGGTATTACTGTTGGAGCTAGAACACAAGCATTTAGCTAGGTATTACTGTACTGTTGGAGCTAGAAACACTAGCATTTAGCTAGGTATTACTGTACTGTTGGAGCTAGAAACACAAGGCTTTAACTAGGTATTACTGTTGGAGCTAGAAACACAAGCATTTAGCTAGGTATTACTGTTGGATCTAGAAACACAAGCATTTATCTAGGTATTACTGTACTGTTTGAGCTAGAAACACAAGCATTAGCTAGGTATTACTGTACCGTTGGAGCTAGGAACACAGGCATTTAGCTAGGTATTACTGTTGGAGCAAGGAACACAAGCCTTTAACTAGGTATTACTGTAATGTTGGAGCTAGAAACACAATCATTAGCTAGGTATTACTGTTGGAGCTAGAAACACAAACGTTTAACTAGATATTACAGTTGGAGCTAGATACACAAGGATTTAACTAGGTATTACTGTTGGAGCTAGAAACACAAGCCTTTAACTAGGTATTGCTGTACTGTTGGAGCTATAAACACAAGCATTTAGCTAGGTATTACTGTACTGTTGGAGCTATAAACACAAGAATTTAGCTAGGTATTACTGTTGGAAATATAAACACAAGCCTTTAACTAGGTATTGCTATACTGTTGGAGCTATAAACACAAGCATTTAGCTAGGTATTACTGTACTGTTGGAGCTATAAACACAAGCATTTAGCTAGGTATTACTGTTGGAGCTATAAACACAAGCATTTAGCTAGGTATTACTGTAGTGTTGGAGCTAGAAACACAAGCATTTAGCTTGGTATTACTGTTGGAGCTAGAAACGCAAGCATTTAAATTGGTATTACTGTTGGAGCTAGAAACACAAGCCTTTAGCTAGGTATTACTGTTGGAGCTAGAAACACAATCATTTAGCTAGGTATTACTGTTGGAGCTAGAAACACAAGCATTTAGCTTGGTATTACTGTACCGTTGGAGCTAGGAACACAAGCATTTAGCTAGGTATTACTGTTGGAGCTAGATACACAAGCATTTAGCTTATTATTACTGTTGGAGCTAGAAACACAAACATTTAACTAGGTATTACTGTTGGAGCTAGAAACACAAGCCTTTAACTGGGTATTGCTGTTGGAGCTAGAAACACAAGCCTTTAACTAGGTATTGCTGTACTGTTGGAGCTAGAAACACAAGCATTAGCTAGGTATTATTGTACTGTTGGAGCTATAAACACAAACATTTAGCTAGGTATTACTGTTGGAGCTAGAAACACAAGCATTTAACTAGTTATTACTGTACTGTTGGAGCTAGAAACACAAGCATTTAGCTAGGTATTACTGTTGGAGCTATAAACACAAGCATTTAGCTAGGTATTACTGTACTGCTGGAGCTATAAACACAAGCATTTAGCTTGGTATTACTGTTGGAGCTAGAAACACAAGCATTTAACTAGGTATTACTGTACTGTTGGCGCTAGAAACACAAGCATTTAGCTCGGTATTACTGTTGGAGCTAGAAACACAAGTATTTAGCTAGGTATTACTGTTGGAGCTAGAAACACAAGCATTTAACTAGGTATTACTGTTGGAGCTAGAAACACAAGCATTTAACTAGGTATTACTGTACTGTTGGCGCTAGAAACACAAGCATTTAGCTCTGTATTACTGTTGGAGCTAGAAACACAAGTATTTAGCTAGGTATTGCTGTTGGAGCTAGAAACACAAGCCTTTAACTAGGTATTGCTGTTGGAGCTAGAAACACAAGCATTTAGCTAGGTATTACTGTACTGTTGGAGCTAGAAACACAAGCCTTTAACTAGGTATTACTGTTGGAGCTAGAAACACAAGCATTTAGCTAGGTTTTGCTGTTGGAGCTAGAAACACAAGCATTTAGCTAGGTATTACTGTACTGTTGGAGCTAGAAACACAAGCATTTAGCTAGGTATTGCTGTTGGAGCTAGAAACACAATAATTTAGCTAGGTATTACTGTTGGAGCTAGAAACACAAGCCTTTAACTAGGTATTACTGTTGGAGCTAGAACACAAGCATTTAGCTAGGTATTACTGTACTGTTGGAGCTAGAAACACTAGCATTTAGCTAGGTATTACTGTACTGTTGGAGCTAGAAACACAAGGCTTTAACTAGGTATTACTGTTGGAGCTAGAAACACAAGCATTTAGCTAGGTATTACTGTTGGATCTAGAAACACAAGCATTTATCTAGGTATTACTGTACTGTTTGAGCTAGAAACACAAGCATTAGCTAGGTATTACTGTACCGTTGGAGCTAGGAACACAGGCATTTAGCTAGGTATTACTGTTGGAGCAAGAAACACAAGCCTTTAACTAGGTATTACTGTACTGTTGGAGCTAGAAACACAAGCATTAGCTAGGTATTACTGTACCGTTGGAGCTAGGAACACAAGCATTTAGCTAGGTATTACTGTTGGAGCTAGAAACACAAACATTTAACCAGATATTACAGTTGGAGCTAGATACACAAGGATTTAACTAGGTATTACTGTTGGAGCTAGAAACACAAGCCTTTAACTAGGTATTGCTGTACTGTTGGAGCTATAAACACAAGCATTTAGCTAGGTATTACTGTACTGTTGGAGCTATAAACACAAGAATTTAGCTAGGTATTACTGTTGGAGCTATAAACACAAGCCTTTAACTAGGTATTGCTGTACTGTTGGAGCTATAAACACAAGCATTTAGCTAGGTATTACTGTACTGTTGGAGCTATAAACACAAGCATTTAGCTAGGTATTACTGTTGGAGCTATAAACACAAGCATTTAACTAGGTATTACTGTACTGTTGGAGCTAGGAACACAAGCATTTGGCTAGGTATTACTGTTGGAGCTAGAAACACAAGCATTTAGCTAGGTATTACTGTAGTGTTGGAGCTAGAAACACAAGCATTTAGCTTGGTATTACTGTTGGAGCTAGAAACGCAAGCATTTAAATTGGTATTACTGTTGGAGCTAGAAACACAAGCCTTTAACTAGGTATTACTGTTGGAGCTAGAAACACAATCATTTAGCTAGGTATTACTGTTGGAGCTAGAAACACAAGCATTTAGCTTGGTATTACTGTACCGTTGGAGCTAGGAACACAAGCATTTAGCTAGGTATTACTGTAGTGTTGGAGCTAGAAACACAAGCATTTAGCTTGGTATTACTGTTGGAGCTAGAAACGCAAGCATTTAAATTGGTATTACTGTTGGAGCTAGAAACACAAGCCTTTAACTAGGTATTACTGTTGGAGCTAGAAACACAATCATTTAGCTAGGTATTACTGTTGGAGCTAGAAACACAATCATTTAGCTAGGTATTACTGTTGGAGCTAGAAACACAAGCATTTAGCTTGGTATTACTGTACCGTTGGAGCTAGGAACACAAGCATTTAGCTAGGTATTACTGTTGGAGCTAGATACACAAGCATTTAGCTTATTATTACTGTTGGAGCTAGAAACACAAACATTTAACTAGGTATTACTGTTGGAGCTAGAAACACAAGCCTTTAACTGGGTATTGCTGTTGGAGCTAGAAACACAAGCCTTTAACTAGGTATTGCTGTACTGTTGGAGCTAGAAACACAAGCATTAGCTAGGTATTATTGTACTGTTGGAGCTATAAACACAAACATTTAGCTAGGTATTACTGTTGGAGCTAGAAACACAAGCATTTAACTAGTTATTACTGTACTGTTGGAGCTAGAAACACAAGCATTTAGCTAGGTATTACTGTTGGAGCTATAAACACAAGCATTTAGCTAGGTATTACTGTACTGCTGGAGCTATAAACACAAGCATTTAGCTTGGTATTACTGTTGGAGCTAGAAACACAAGCATTTAACTAGGTATTACTGTACTGTTGGCGCTAGAAACACAAGCATTTAGCTCGGTATTACTGTTGGAGCTAGAAACACAAGTATTTAGCTAGGTATTACTGTTGGAGCTAGAAACACAAGCATTTAACTAGGTATTACTGTTGGAGCTAGAAACACAAGCATTTAACTAGGTATTACTGTACTGTTGGCGCTAGAAACACAAGCATTTAGCTCTGTATTACTGTTGGAGCTAGAAACACAAGTATTTAGCTAGGTATTGCTGTTGGAGCTAGAAACACAAGCCTTTAACTAGGTATTGCTGTTGGAGCTAGAAACACAAGCATTTAGCTAGGTATTACTGTACTGTTGGAGCTAGAAACACAAGCCTTTAACTAGGTATTACTGTTGGAGCTAGAAACACAAGCATTTAGCTAGGTTTTGCTGTTGGAGCTAGAAACACAAGCATTTAGCTAGGTATTACTGTACTGTTGGAGCTAGAAACACAAGCATTTAGCTAGGTATTGCTGTTGGAGCTAGAAACACAATAATTTAGCTAGGTATTACTGTTGGAGCTAGAAACACAAGCCTTTAACTAGGTATTACTGTTGGAGCTAGAACACAAGCATTTAGCTAGGTATTACTGTACTGTTGGAGCTAGAAACACTAGCATTTAGCTAGGTATTACTGTACTGTTGGAGCTAGAAACACAAGGCTTTAACTAGGTATTACTGTTGGAGCTAGAAACACAAGCATTTAGCTAGGTATTACTGTTGGATCTAGAAACACAAGCATTTATCTAGGTATTACTGTACTGTTTGAGCTAGAAACACAAGCATTAGCTAGGTATTACTGTACCGTTGGAGCTAGGAACACAGGCATTTAGCTAGGTATTACTGTTGGAGCAAGAAACACAAGCCTTTAACTAGGTATTACTGTACTGTTGGAGCTAGAAACACAAGCATTAGCTAGGTATTACTGTACCGTTGGAGCTAGAAACACAATCATTTAGCTAGGTATTACTGTTGGAGCTAGAAACACAATCATTTAGCTAGGTATTACTGTTGGAGCTAGAAACACAAGCATTTAGCTTGGTATTACTGTACCGTTGGAGCTAGGAACACAAGCATTTAGCTAGGTATTACTGTTGGAGCTAGATACACAAGCATTTAGCTTATTATTACTGTTGGAGCTAGAAACACAAACATTTAACTAGGTATTACTGTTGGAGCTAGAAACACAAGCCTTTAACTGGGTATTGCTGTTGGAGCTAGAAACACAAGCCTTTAACTAGGTATTGCTGTACTGTTGGAGCTAGAAACACAAGCATTAGCTAGGTATTATTGTACTGTTGGAGCTATAAACACAAACATTTAGCTAGGTATTACTGTTGGAGCTAGAAACACAAGCATTTAACTAGTTATTACTGTACTGTTGGAGCTAGAAACACAAGCATTTAGCTAGGTATTACTGTTGGAGCTATAAACACAAGCATTTAGCTAGGTATTACTGTACTGCTGGAGCTATAAACACAAGCATTTAGCTTGGTATTACTGTTGGAGCTAGAAACACAAGCATTTAACTAGGTATTACTGTACTGTTGGCGCTAGAAACACAAGCATTTAGCTCGGTATTACTGTTGGAGCTAGAAACACAAGTATTTAGCTAGGTATTACTGTTGGAGCTAGAAACACAAGCATTTAACTAGGTATTACTGTTGGAGCTAGAAACACAAGCATTTAACTAGGTATTACTGTACTGTTGGCGCTAGAAACACAAGCATTTAGCTCTGTATTACTGTTGGAGCTAGAAACACAAGTATTTAGCTAGGTATTGCTGTTGGAGCTAGAAACACAAGCCTTTAACTAGGTATTGCTGTTGGAGCTAGAAACACAAGCATTTAGCTAGGTATTACTGTACTGTTGGAGCTAGAAACACAAGCCTTTAACTAGGTATTACTGTTGGAGCTAGAAACACAAGCATTTAGCTAGGTTTTGCTGTTGGAGCTAGAAACACAAGCATTTAGCTAGGTATTACTGTACTGTTGGAGCTAGAAACACAAGCATTTAGCTAGGTATTGCTGTTGGAGCTAGAAACACAATAATTTAGCTAGGTATTACTGTTGGAGCTAGAAACACAAGCCTTTAACTAGGTATTACTGTTGGAGCTAGAACACAAGCATTTAGCTAGGTATTACTGTACTGTTGGAGCTAGAAACACTAGCATTTAGCTAGGTATTACTGTACTGTTGGAGCTAGAAACACAAGGCTTTAACTAGGTATTACTGTTGGAGCTAGAAACACAAGCATTTAGCTAGGTATTACTGTTGGATCTAGAAACACAAGCATTTATCTAGGTATTACTGTACTGTTTGAGCTAGAAACACAAGCATTAGCTAGGTATTACTGTACCGTTGGAGCTAGGAACACAGGCATTTAGCTAGGTATTACTGTTGGAGCAAGAAACACAAGCCTTTAACTAGGTATTACTGTACTGTTGGAGCTAGAAACACAAGCATTAGCTAGGTATTACTGTACCGTTGGAGCTAGGAACACAAGCATTTAGCTAGGTATTACTGTTGGAGCTAGAAACACAAACATTTAACTAGATATTACAGTTGGAGCTAGATACACAAGGATTTAACTAGGTATTACTGTTGGAGCTAGAAACACAAGCCTTTAACTAGGTATTGCTGTACTGTTGGAGCTATAAACACAAGCATTTAGCTAGGTATTACTGTACTGTTGGAGCTATAAACACAAGAATTTAGCTAGGTATTACTGTTGGAGCTATAAACACAAGCCTTTAACTAGGTATTGCTGTACTGTTGGAGCTATAAACACAAGCATTTAGCTAGGTATTACTGTACTGTTGGAGCTATAAACACAAGCATTTAGCTAGGTATTACTGTTGGAGCTATAAACACAAGCATTTAACTAGGTATTACTGTACTGTTGGAGCTAGGAACACAAGCATTTGGCTAGGTATTACTGTTGGAGCTAGAAACACAAGCATTTAGCTAGGTATTACTGTAGTGTTGGAGCTAGAAACACAAGCATTTAGCTTGGTATTACTGTTGGAGCTAGAAACGCAAGCATTTAAATTGGTATTACTGTTGGAGCTAGAAACACAAGCCTTTAACTAGGTATTACTGTTGGAGCTAGAAACACAATCATTTAGCTAGGTATTACTGTTGGAGCTAGAAACACAAGCATTTAGCTTGGTATTACTGTACCGTTGGAGCTAGGAACACAAGCATTTAGCTAGGTATTACTGTTGGAGCTAGATACACAAGCATTTAGCTTAGTATTACTGTTGGAGCTAGAAACACAAACATTTAACTAGGTATTACTGTTGGAGCTAGGAACACAAGCATTTAGCTAGGTATTACTGTTGGAGCTAGAAACACAAGCCTTTAACTAGGTATTGCTGTTGGAGCTAGAAACACAAGCCTTTAACTAGGTATTGCTGTACTGTTGGAGCTAGAAACACAAGCATTAGCTAGGTATTACTGTACTGTTGGAGCTATAAACACAAACATTTAGCTAGGTATTACTGTTGGAGCTAGAAACACAAGCATTTAACTAGTTATTACTGTACTGTTGGAGCTAGAAACACAAGCATTTAGCTAGGTATTACTGTTGGAGCTAGAAACACAAGCATTTAACTAGGTATTACTGTACTGTTGGCGCTAGAAACACAAGCATTTAGCTCGGTATTACTGTTGGAGCTAGAAACACAAGTATTTAGCTAGGTATTACTGTTGGAGCTAGAAACACAAGCATTTAACTAGGTATTACTGTTGGAGCTAGAAACACAAGCATTTAACTAGGTATTACTGTACTGTTGGCGCTAGAAACACAAGCATTTAGCTCTGTATTACTGTTGGAGCTAGAAACACAAGTATTTAGCTAGGTATTGCTGTTGGAGCTAGAAACACAAGCCTTTAACTAGGTATTGCTGTTGGAGCTAGAAACACAAGCATTTAGCTAGG
>NC_092154.1:4225885-4318385 GCF_045791955.1 Oncorhynchus clarkii lewisi | reverse complement strand
CCACCACCCAAAGGATACACTGTTACGTGCCTCCTAATGAAGGGAGGTGCAGGAGCCAGGAGCAGGAGAGCAAGGAAGTCCCAACTCAACTACAAACATGGGACTGAAAACACGCCCAAACGAGGTCGCCACACACACAGGTAAATGAAGCGCGACACAAGGAGGAGAAACCTCTACTCCTAAACACAAGACCAAACGGCACAACTGCCTTGAGGAAAAGAAACCCCGTGGTGCAGACACCTCAATAACCTAACACCAGAAAACAATCCCGCACAAAAGACTAGCCGGCAGCGGAGGTAAATATACCCACCGAAATCAACTAATAAGACACAGGTGTAAACAATACAGACAGACACAAACGAAAAGGAAAAATGGATCGGTGGCAGCTAGTAGACCAGGCGACGACGACCGCCGAGCACCACCCGAACAGGGAGAGGAGACACCTTCGGTGGGAGCTAGTAGGCCGGGCGATGACGACCACCGAGCACCGCCCAGAACAGGGAGAGGAGCCACCTTCGGTGGGAGCTAGTAGGCCAGGCGACGACACTGCCGAGCACCGCCCGAACAGGGAGAGGAGCCACCTTCGGTGGCAGCTAGTAGACCAGGCGATGACGACCGCCGAGCACCGCCCGAACAGGGAGAAGAGCCACCTTCGGTGGGAGCTAGATTACCAGGCGACGACGACCACCGAGCACCGCCCAGAACAGGGAGAGGAGCCACCTTCGGTGGGAGCTAGTAGACCAGGCGACGACGACCGCCGAGCACCGCCCGAACAGGGAGAGGAGTCACCTTCGGTGGATGTCGTGACAAACACAGCCAACTTGAAACAACTGTGAGACGTTTTGGACCAGCATCCCTGTGGAACGCTTTCAACACACTGCAGAGTTCATGTCCCAATGAATTGAGGCTGTTCTGAGAGCAAGAAAAATAGGGGTGCAGCTCAATATTAGGAAGGTGTTCATAATGTTTTGGACACTGAGTGTGATTTGGTCCACAGTGTTTTATGGTAGAAATAACCTGTAAAATACCCATGTCTATATCACTGTTTTGTTACATTGACATTCAGAGGTTGACTTTGCATGGGAAGTAATCTAAGATGTTTAAACTCAGACAGCTTTAAGGAAAATACCTTCTCTCGTTGGGTTAAACCACAGAAGAAGAGTAACCAGCGGTTAAACCACAGAAGAAGAGTAACCAGCGGTTAAACCACAGAAGAAGAGTAACCAGCGGTTAAACCACAGAAGAAGAGTAACCAGTGGTTAAAGCTGCATCATGAGGTCTACTCTGTCTAGGGTGGAAAGGTAGACCTACTCTGTCTGGGGTGGAAAGGTAGACCTACTCTGTCTGGGGTGGAAAGGTAGGTCTACTCTGTCTGGGGTGGAAAGGTTGGTCTAACTTTTGAAAGGACCATACTCAGATTCCTTAAAATATCTTAGATTGAATTATTTGCAAACAGGGACAGTTTCATTGCAAACAAGACACAGTGATTTGGCATTGGATAAATATGATAAAATGAATGAATCCCGTCCTCCCAGTCCGTGGGCCTTGTCAGTAGTATTTTTCTATTTTCCCTCTTGGTTTTAATTTTTGTATCACAAAATGGAAGGTGACTGATCACTTCCGCACAGTAGGTGGCAGCATGCACAAACAAAACGTGCTGAACACCATGACACCGAAGAAGAACACTCAAAATGGCGACACGGTAGAAAAGTTCATGCTGTTTTGTCTGTGCTGTATTCCCCTTATCTTTTCCATGTAGTTGTTTTAATCATAATACCAAGTCACTGCTATCTGACATAAGGAAATAAGTGTCGTTAGTTTTTTTTGACAACGCGAGAATTTGAATGTTATCGAAGTTACAAACTGTTATTATTCCACACATTTTATGATCACAGAAGGCCCACTAGCTATGCTATTTGTTTTTATTTTTTACTTTGGGTGGAAATGTCAAAGATTATCAGTGTGTCTCTAAGAGAGTTGTTGGGAGAAATCTGTTGAAGTGAGCATGAAGAGGATCAACACATAGAAATGGAAGAGGATGTGAAGAAAGTGAAGAAGGTACGTGACTAACTTTATTTAGGTAGTTACAGTGTGGTAGAAACAGGCTTGGTTTCAGGGCGTCGTTTTCTCTCTCTCTTGTTTCGTGATTGTCATCATTATACTTTCGTAACTGACTAAAAAACATCACGTTATGTTGTTACAATTCTGGCCGATATTTCTCTAAATGCGCCTTGTGTCATTTCTACAAAATAGTAAATGAACGTCCTTTGCGCAGTTTATATACCGTCAGGGTGGTAACATTTAATGTCTTTCAGCTCACTAACTAAGATCTCACACTTGGCCACAAAGTTAAGACAATCTCAAGGATGTTGGTAACATGCATTTTGAAAACATCATTCATGCTCAACCAACCTGGACTCGGGGGTAGATGTAAATATACATGTCTTCCTCCATTTAGCATGTGTTGTTACATTTAGTATGTGTTATGTGTTGTTCCATTTAGTATGTTATTTATTAGTTTGTGGATGTTCCTCATCCATTTCATATATGTGTTAGGAATTAGAGTTTTGTATGATATGTGTTAGGAATTAGAGTTTTGTATGATATGTGTTAGGAATTAGAGTTTTGTATGATATGTGTTAGGAATTAGAGTTTTGTATGATATGTGTTAGGAATTAGAGTTTTGTATGATATGTGTTAGGAATTTCCATTGGTTGTGGCCTCAACTTCAGTACTACAGGATAGATCCCGAATGGGACGCAGCGGTCTGAGGCACTGCATCTCAGCGCTTCAGGCGTCACTACAGACACCCAGGTTCGAATCCAGGCTGTATCACAACTGGCCGTGATAGAATTCCCGCAGGGCGGCGCACAATTGGCCCAGCGTCGTCCGGGTTTGGCCGTCATTGTAAATAAGAATTTGTTCTTAAACTGAGTTGCCTAGTTAAATAAAGGTTAAATAAAAATATATATATAATAATAATAATAATAATAAACACATTAATATTACTGAATATCCTGGTATGGCAAAAGGTCATTATAAAGGTATGCCAATCTGGATATTGCCCAAGTCTACTGTAAAAAAAAAAATAACTGGGGAAATGGATGTGTTCTTGGTGTCAACTGTCATTGAGCAGGTCACTCACAGATGTTCTTCTCTTTCTCTCTCTCATCTGAAAGGAAGGGGTGTCAAGGAGAGGATTGACAGTAGGGGTGTGTTTTTAGTGTCAGCTGTCGAGGAGAAGGATTGACAGTAGGGGTGTGTTTATAGGGTTGACAGTAGGGGTGTGTTTATAGACAGTAGGGGTGTGTTTATAGACAGTAGGGGTGTGTTTATAGACAGTAGGGGTGTGTTTATTGACAGTAGGGGTGTGTTTATAGTGTCAGCTGTCATAGAGAAGGGTTGACAGTAGGGGTGTGTTTATAGGCTTGACAGTAGGGGTGTGTTTATTGACAGTAGGGGTGTGTTTATTGACAGTAGGGGTGTGTTTATTGACAGTAGGGGTGTGTTTATAGACCATAGGGGCGTGTTTATAGACAGTAGGGGTGTGTTTATAGACAGTAGGGGTGTGTTTATAGACAGTAGGGGTGTGTTTATAGACAGTAGGGGTGTGTTTATTGACAGTAGGGGTGTGTTTATAGTGTCAGCTGTCATAGAGAAGGAATGATAGTAGGGGTGTGTTTATAGTGTCAGCTGTCATAGAGAAGGAATGACAGTAGGGGTGTGTTTATAGGATTGACAGTAGGGGTGTGTTTATTGACAGTAGGGGTGTGTTTATTGACAGTAGGGGTGTGTTTATTGACAGTAGGGGTGTGTTTATAGACCATAGGGGCGTGTTTATAGACAGTAGGGGTGTGTTTATAGACAGTAGGGGTGTGTTTATAGACAGTAGGGGTGTGTTTATAGACAGTAGGGGTGTGTTTATTGACAGTAGGGGTGTGTTTATAGTGTCAGCTGTCATAGAGAAGGAATGACAGTAGGGGTGTGTTTATAGTGTCAGCTGTCATAGAGAAGGATTGACAGTAGGGGTGTGTTTATAGGATTGACAGTAGGGGTGTGTTTATTGACAGTAGGGGTGTGTTTATAGTGTCAGCCGTCATAGAGAAGGAATGACAGTAGGGGTGTGTTTATAGTGTCAGCTGTCATAGAGAAGGATTGACAGTAGGGGTGTGTTTATTGACAGTAGGGGTGTGTTTATTGACAGTAGGGGTGTGTTTATTGACAGTAGGGGTGTGTTTATTGACAGTAGGGGTGTGTTTATAGACAGTAGGGGTGTGTTTATAGACAGTAGGGGTGTGTTTGTTGACAGTAGGGGTGTGTTTATTGACAGTAGGGGTGTGTTTATAGTGTCAGCTGTCATAGAGAAGGAATGGCAGTAGGGGTGTGTTTATAGTGTCAGCTGTCATAGAGAAGGATTGACAGTAGGGGTGTGTTTATTGACAGTAGGGGTATGTTTATTGACAGTAGGGGTGTGTTTATTGACAGTAGGGGTGTGTTTATTGACAGTAGGGGTGTGTTTATTGACAGTAGGGGTGTGTTTATAGACAGTAGGTGTGTGTTTATAGACAGTAGGGGTGTGTTTATAGGATTGACAGTAGGGGTGTGTTTATAGACAGTAGGGGTGTGTTTATTGACAGTAGGGGTGTGTTTATAGTGTCAGCTGTCATAGAGAAGGATTGACAGTAGGG
Source organism: Oncorhynchus clarkii lewisi (assembly GCF_045791955.1). NCBI lineage: Eukaryota > Metazoa > Chordata > Actinopteri > Salmoniformes > Salmonidae > Oncorhynchus > Oncorhynchus clarkii. Next base: position 4,313,697 of record NC_092154.1, on the reverse strand, counting down.
GTGTGTTTATAGTGTCAGCTGTCATAGAGAAGGAATGATAGTAGGGGTGTGTTTATAGTGTCAGCTGTCATAGAGAAGGAATGATAGTAGGGGTGTGTTTATAGTGTCAGCTGTCATAGAGAAGGATTGACAGTAGGGGTGTGTTTATTGACAGTAGGGGTGTGTTTATTGGCAGTAGGGGTGTGTTTATAGTGTCAGCTGTCGAGGAGAAGGATTGACAGAAGGGGTGTGTTTATTGACAGTAGGGGTGTGTTTATTGACAGTAGGGGTGTGTTTATAGTGTCAGCTGTCATAGAGAAGGGTTGACAGTAGGGGTGTGTTTATAGTGTCAGCTGTCGAGGGGAAGGATTGACAGTAGGGGTGTGTTTATTGACAGTAGGGGTGTGTTTATTGACAGTAGGGGTGTGTTTATAGTGTCAGCTGTCGAGAAGGATGGACAATAGGGGTGTGTTTATAGTGTCAGCCGTCATAGAGAAGGAATGACAGTAGGGGTGTGTTTATAGTGTCAGCTGTCATAGAGAAGGATTGACAGTAGGGGTGTGTTTATTGACAGTAGGGGTGTGTTTATTGACAGTAGGGGTGTGTTTATTGACAGTAGGGGTGTGTTTATTGACAGTAGGGGTGTGTTTATTGACAGTAGGGATGTGTTTATAGACAGTAGGGGTGTGTTTATAGTGTCAGCTGTCATAGAGAAGGGTTGACAGTAGGGGTGTGTTTATAGGATTGACAGTAGGGGTGTGTTTATAGGATTGACAGTAGGGGTGTGTTTATAGACAGTAGGGGCGTGTTTATAGACAGTAGTGGTGTGTTTATAGACAGTAGGGGTGTGTTTATAGACAGGGGTGTGTTTATTGACAGTAGGGGTGTGTTTATAGTGTCAGCTGTCATAGAGAAGGATTGACAGTAGGGGTGTGTTTATAGTGTCAGCTGTCATAGAGAAGGATTGACAGTAGGGGTGTGTTTATAGGATTGACAGTAGGGGTGTGTTTGTTGACAGTAGGGGTGTGTTTATTGACAGTAGGGGTGTGTTTATAGTGTCAGCCGTCATAGAGAAGGAATGACAGTAGGGGTGTGTTTATAGTGTCAGCTGTCATAGAGAAGGTTTGACAGTAGGGGTGTGTTTATTGACAGTAGGGGTGTGTTTATTGACAGTAGGGGTGTGTTTATTGACAGTAGGGGTGTGTTTATTGACAGTAGGGGTGTGTTTATAGACAGTAGGGGTGTGTTTATAGACAGTAGGGGTGTGTTTATAGACAGTAGGTGTGTGTTTATAGACAGTAGGGGTGTGTTTGTTGACAGTAGGGGTGTGTTTATTGACAGTAGAGGTGTGTTTATAGACAGTAGGGGTGTGTTTATAGACAGTAGGTGTGTGTTTATAGACAGTAGGGGTGTGTTTGTTGACAGTAGGGGTGTGTTTATTGACAGTAGGGGTGTGTTTATAGTGTCAGCTGTCATAGAGAAGGATTGACAGTAGGGGTGTGTTTATTGACAGTAGGGGTATGTTTATTGACAGTAGGGGTGTGTTTATTGACAGTAGGGGTGTGTTTATTGACAGTAGGGGTGTGTTTATAGACAGTAGGTGTGTGTTTATAGACAGTAGGGGTGTGTTTATAGGATTGACAGTAGGGGTGTGTTTATAGACAGTAGGGGTGTGTTTATTGACAGTAGGGGTGTGTTTATAGTGTCAGCTGTCATAGAGAAGGATTGACAGTAGGGGTGTGTTTATAGTGTCAGCTGTCATAGAGAAGGAATGATAGTAGGGGTGTGTTTATAGTGTCAGCTGTCATAGAGAAGGAATGATAGTAGGGGTGTGTTTATAGTGTCAGCTGTCATAGAGAAGGATTGACAGTAGGGGTGTGTTTATTGACAGTAGGGGTGTGTTTATTGGCAGTAGGGGTGTGTTTATAGTGTCAGCTGTCGAGGAGAAGGATTGACAGAAGGGGTGTGTTTATTGACAGTAGGGGTGTGTTTATTGACAGTAGGGGTGTGTTTATAGTGTCAGCTGTCATAGAGAAGGGTTGACAGTAGGGGTGTGTTTATAGTGTCAGCTGTTGAGGGGAAGGATTGACAGTAGGGGTGTGTTTATAGTGTCAGCTGTCGAGAAGGATGGACAATAGGGGTGTGTTTATAGTGTCAGCTGCCGAGGGGAAGGTTTGACAGTAGGGGTGTGTTTATAGACAGTAGGGGTGTGTTTATTGACAGTAGGGGTGTGTTTATTGACAGTAGGGGTGTGTTTATTGACAGTAGGGGAAGGTTTGACAGTAGGGGTGTGTTTATAGACAGTAGGGGTGTGTTTATTGACAGTAGGGGTGTGTTTATTGACAGTAGGGGAAGGTTTGTAAGTAGGGGTGTGTTTATTGACAGTAGGGGTGTGTTTATTGACAGTAAGGGTGTGTTTATTGACAGTAGGGGTGTGTTTATTGACAGTAGGGGTGTGTTTATTGACAGTAGGGGTGTGTTTATAGACAGTAGGGGTGTGTTTATTGACAGTAGGGGTGTGTTTATAGTGTCAGCTGTCATAGAGAAGGAATGACAGTAGGGGTGTGTTTATAGTGTCAGCTGTCATAGAGAAGGATTGACAGTAGGGGTGTGTTTATAGGATTGACAGTAGGGGTGTGTTTATTGACAGTAGGGGTGTGTTTATAGTGTCAGCCGTCATAGAGAAGGAATGACAGTAGGGGTGTGTTTATAGTGTCAGCTGTCATAGAGAAGGATTGACAGTAGGGGTGTGTTTATTGACAGTAGGGGTGTGTTTATTGACAGTAGGGGTGTGTTTATTGACAGTAGGGGTGTGTTTATTGACAGTAGGGGTGTGTTTATTGACAGTAGGGGTGTGTTTATAGACAGTAGGGGTGTGTTTATAGACAGTAGGGGTGTGTTTGTTGACAGTAGGGGTGTGTTTATAGTGTCAGCTGTCATAGAGAAGGAATGGCAGTAGGGGTGTGTTTATAGTGTCAGCTGTCATAGAGAAGGATTGACAGTAGGGGTGTGTTTATTGACAGTAGGGGTATGTTTATTGACAGTAGGGGTGTGTTTATTGACAGTAGGGGTGTGTTTATTGACAGTAGGGGTGTGTTTATTGACAGTAGGGGTGTGTTTATAGACAGTAGGTGTGTGTTTATAGACAGTAGGGGTGTGTTTATAGGATTGACAGTAGGGGTGTGTTTATAGACAGTAGGGGTGTGTTTATTGACAGTAGGGGTGTGTTTATAGTGTCAGCTGTCATAGAGAAGGATTGACAGTAGGGGTGTGTTTATAGTGTCAGCTGTCATAGAGAAGGAATGATAGTAGGGGTGTGTTTATAGTGTCAGCTGTCATAGAGAAGGAATGATAGTAGGGGTGTGTTTATAGTGTCAGCTGTCATAGAGAAGGATTGACAGTAGGGGTGTGTTTATTGACAGTAGGGGTGTGTTTATTGGCAGTAGGGGTGTGTTTATAGTGTCAGCTGTCGAGGAGAAGGATTGACAGAAGGGGTGTGTTTATTGACAGTAGGGGTGTGTTTATTGACAGTAGGGGTGTGTTTATAGTGTCAGCTGTCATAGAGAAGGGTTGACAGTAGGGGTGTGTTTATAGTGTCAGCTGTCGAGGGGAAGGATTGACAGTAGGGGTGTGTTTATTGACAGTAGGGGTGTGTTTATTGACAGTAGGGGTGTGTTTATAGTGTCAGCTGTCGAGAAGGATGGACAATAGGGGTGTGTTTATAGTGTCAGCCGTCATAGAGAAGGAATGACAGTAGGGGTGTGTTTATAGTGTCAGCTGTCATAGAGAAGGATTGACAGTAGGGGTGTGTTTATTGACAGTAGGGGTGTGTTTATTGACAGTAGGGGTGTGTTTATTGACAGTAGGGGTGTGTTTATTGACAGTAGGGGTGTGTTTATTGACAGTAGGGATGTGTTTATAGACAGTAGGGGTGTGTTTATAGTGTCAGCTGTCATAGAGAAGGGTTGACAGTAGGGGTGTGTTTATAGGATTGACAGTAGGGGTGTGTTTATAGGATTGACAGTAGGGGTGTGTTTATAGACAGTAGGGGCGTGTTTATAGACAGTAGTGGTGTGTTTATAGACAGTAGGGGTGTGTTTATAGACAGGGGTGTGTTTATTGACAGTAGGGGTGTGTTTATAGTGTCAGCTGTCATAGAGAAGGATTGACAGTAGGGGTGTGTTTATAGTGTCAGCTGTCATAGAGAAGGATTGACAGTAGGGGTGTGTTTATAGGATTGACAGTAGGGGTGTGTTTGTTGACAGTAGGGGTGTGTTTATTGACAGTAGGGGTGTGTTTATAGTGTCAGCCGTCATAGAGAAGGAATGACAGTAGGGGTGTGTTTATAGTGTCAGCTGTCATAGAGAAGGTTTGACAGTAGGGGTGTGTTTATTGACAGTAGGGGTGTGTTTATTGACAGTAGGGGTGTGTTTATTGACAGTAGGGGTGTGTTTATTGACAGTAGGGGTGTGTTTATAGACAGTAGGGGTGTGTTTATAGACAGTAGGGGTGTGTTTATAGACAGTAGGTGTGTGTTTATAGACAGTAGGGGTGTGTTTGTTGACAGTAGGGGTGTGTTTATTGACAGTAGAGGTGTGTTTATAGACAGTAGGGGTGTGTTTATAGACAGTAGGTGTGTGTTTATAGACAGTAGGGGTGTGTTTGTTGACAGTAGGGGTGTGTTTATTGACAGTAGGGGTGTGTTTATAGTGTCAGCTGTCATAGAGAAGGATTGACAGTAGGGGTGTGTTTATTGACAGTAGGGGTATGTTTATTGACAGTAGGGGTGTGTTTATTGACAGTAGGGGTGTGTTTATTGACAGTAGGGGTGTGTTTATAGACAGTAGGTGTGTGTTTATAGACAGTAGGGGTGTGTTTATAGGATTGACAGTAGGGGTGTGTTTATAGACAGTAGGGGTGTGTTTATTGACAGTAGGGGTGTGTTTATAGTGTCAGCTGTCATAGAGAAGGATTGACAGTAGGGGTGTGTTTATAGTGTCAGCTGTCATAGAGAAGGAATGATAGTAGGGGTGTGTTTATAGTGTCAGCTGTCATAGAGAAGGAATGATAGTAGGGGTGTGTTTATAGTGTCAGCTGTCATAGAGAAGGATTGACAGTAGGGGTGTGTTTATTGACAGTAGGGGTGTGTTTATTGGCAGTAGGGGTGTGTTTATAGTGTCAGCTGTCGAGGAGAAGGATTGACAGAAGGGGTGTGTTTATTGACAGTAGGGGTGTGTTTATTGACAGTAGGGGTGTGTTTATAGTGTCAGCTGTCATAGAGAAGGGTTGACAGTAGGGGTGTGTTTATAGTGTCAGCTGTTGAGGGGAAGGATTGACAGTAGGGGTGTGTTTATAGTGTCAGCTGTCGAGAAGGATGGACAATAGGGGTGTGTTTATAGTGTCAGCTGCCGAGGGGAAGGTTTGACAGTAGGGGTGTGTTTATAGACAGTAGGGGTGTGTTTATTGACAGTAGGGGTGTGTTTATTGACAGTAGGGGTGTGTTTATTGACAGTAGGGGAAGGTTTGACAGTAGGGGTGTGTTTATAGACAGTAGGGGTGTGTTTATTGACAGTAGGGGTGTGTTTATTGACAGTAGGGGAAGGTTTGTAAGTAGGGGTGTGTTTATTGACAGTAGGGGTGTGTTTATTGACAGTAAGGGTGTGTTTATTGACAGTAGGGGTGTGTTTATTGACAGTAGGGGTGTGTTTATTGACAGTAGGGGTGTGTTTATAGACAGTAGGGGTGTGTTTATTGACAGTAGGGGTGTGTTTATAGTGTCAGCTGTCATAGAGAAGGAATGACAGTAGGGGTGTGTTTATAGTGTCAGCTGTCATAGAGAAGGATTGACAGTAGGGGTGTGTTTATAGGATTGACAGTAGGGGTGTGTTTATTGACAGTAGGGGTGTGTTTATAGTGTCAGCCGTCATAGAGAAGGAATGACAGTAGGGGTGTGTTTATAGTGTCAGCTGTCATAGAGAAGGATTGACAGTAGGGGTGTGTTTATTGACAGTAGGGGTGTGTTTATTGACAGTAGGGGTGTGTTTATTGACAGTAGGGGTGTGTTTATTGACAGTAGGGGTGTGTTTATAGACAGTAGGGGTGTGTTTATAGACAGTAGGGGTGTGTTTGTTGACAGTAGGGGTGTGTTTATTGACAGTAGGGGTGTGTTTATAGTGTCAGCTGTCATAGAGAAGGAATGGCAGTAGGGGTGTGTTTATAGTGTCAGCTGTCATAGAGAAGGATTGACAGTAGGGGTGTGTTTATTGACAGTAGGGGTATGTTTATTGACAGTAGGGGTGTGTTTATTGACAGTAGGGGTGTGTTTATTGACAGTAGGGGTGTGTTTATTGACAGTAGGGGTGTGTTTATAGACAGTAGGTGTGTGTTTATAGACAGTAGGGGTGTGTTTATAGGATTGACAGTAGGGGTGTGTTTATAGACAGTAGGGGTGTGTTTATTGACAGTAGGGGTGTGTTTATAGTGTCAGCTGTCATAGAGAAGGATTGACAGTAGGGGTGTGTTTATAGTGTCAGCTGTCATAGAGAAGGAATGATAGTAGGGGTGTGTTTATAGTGTCAGCTGTCATAGAGAAGGAATGATAGTAGGGGTGTGTTTATAGTGTCAGCTGTCATAGAGAAGGATTGACAGTAGGGGTGTGTTTATTGACAGTAGGGGTGTGTTTATTGGCAGTAGGGGTGTGTTTATAGTGTCAGCTGTCGAGGAGAAGGATTGACAGAAGGGGTGCGTTTATTGACAGTAGGGATGTGTTTATAGACAGTAGGGGTGTGTTTATAGTGTCAGCTGTCATAGAGAAGGGTTGACAGTAGGGGTGTGTTTATAGTGTCAGCTGTCGAGGGGAAGGATTGACAGTAGGGGTGTGTTTATTGACAGTAGGGGTGTGTTTATTGACAGTAGGGGTGTGTTTATAGTGTCAGCTGTCGAGAAGGATGGACAATAGGGGTGTGTTTATAGTGTCAGCCGTCATAGAGAAGGAATGACAGTAGGGGTGTGTTTATAGTGTCAGCTGTCATAGAGAAGGATTGACAGTAGGGGTGTGTTTATTGACAGTAGGGGTGTGTTTATTGACAGTAGGGGTGTGTTTATTGACAGTAGGGGTGTGTTTATTGACAGTAGGGGTGTGTTTATTGACAGTAGGGATGTGTTTATAGACAGTAGGGGTGTGTTTATAGTGTCAGCTGTCATAGAGAAGGGTTGACAGTAGGGGTGTGTTTATAGGATTGACAGTAGGGGTGTGTTTATAGGATTGACAGTAGGGGTGTGTTTATAGACAGTAGGGGCGTGTTTATAGACAGTAGTGGTGTGTTTATAGACAGTAGGGGTGTGTTTATAGACAGGGGTGTGTTTATTGACAGTAGGGGTGTGTTTATAGTGTCAGCTGTCATAGAGAAGGATTGACAGTAGGGGTGTGTTTATAGTGTCAGCTGTCATAGAGAAGGATTGACAGTAGGGGTGTGTTTATAGGATTGACAGTAGGGGTGTGTTTGTTGACAGTAGGGGTGTGTTTATTGACAGTAGGGGTGTGTTTATAGTGTCAGCCGTCATAGAGAAGGAATGACAGTAGGGGTGTGTTTATAGTGTCAGCTGTCATAGAGAAGGTTTGACAGTAGGGGTGTGTTTATTGACAGTAGGGGTGTGTTTATTGACAGTAGGGGTGTGTTTATTGACAGTAGGGGTGTGTTTATTGACAGTAGGGGTGTGTTTATAGACAGTAGGGGTGTGTTTATAGACAGTAGGGGTGTGTTTATAGACAGTAGGTGTGTGTTTATAGACAGTAGGGGTGTGTTTGTTGACAGTAGGGGTGTGTTTATTGACAGTAGAGGTGTGTTTATAGACAGTAGGGGTGTGTTTATAGACAGTAGGTGTGTGTTTATAGACAGTAGGGGTGTGTTTGTTGACAGTAGGGGTGTGTTTATTGACAGTAGGGGTGTGTTTATAGTGTCAGCTGTCATAGAGAAGGATTGACAGTAGGGGTGTGTTTATTGACAGTAGGGGTATGTTTATTGACAGTAGGGGTGTGTTTATTGACAGTAGGGGTGTGTTTATTGACAGTAGGGGTGTGTTTATAGACAGTAGGTGTGTGTTTATAGACAGTAGGGGTGTGTTTATAGGATTGACAGTAGGGGTGTGTTTATAGACAGTAGGGGTGTGTTTATTGACAGTAGGGGTGTGTTTATAGTGTCAGCTGTCATAGAGAAGGATTGACAGTAGGGGTGTGTTTATAGTGTCAGCTGTCATAGAGAAGGAATGATAGTAGGGGTGTGTTTATAGTGTCAGCTGTCATAGAGAAGGAATGATAGTAGGGGTGTGTTTATAGTGTCAGCTGTCATAGAGAAGGATTGACAGTAGGGGTGTGTTTATTGACAGTAGGGGTGTGTTTATTGGCAGTAGGGGTGTGTTTATAGTGTCAGCTGTCGAGGAGAAGGATTGACAGAAGGGGTGTGTTTATTGACAGTAGGGGTGTGTTTATTGACAGTAGGGGTGTGTTTATAGTGTCAGCTGTCATAGAGAAGGGTTGACAGTAGGGGTGTGTTTATAGTGTCAGCTGTTGAGGGGAAGGATTGACAGTAGGGGTGTGTTTATAGTGTCAGCTGTCGAGAAGGATGGACAATAGGGGTGTGTTTATAGTGTCAGCTGCCGAGGGGAAGGTTTGACAGTAGGGGTGTGTTTATAGACAGTAGGGGTGTGTTTATTGACAGTAGGGGTGTGTTTATTGACAGTAGGGGTGTGTTTATTGACAGTAGGGGAAGGTTTGACAGTAGGGGTGTGTTTATAGACAGTAGGGGTGTGTTTATTGACAGTAGGGGTGTGTTTATTGACAGTAGGGGAAGGTTTGTAAGTAGGGGTGTGTTTATTGACAGTAGGGGTGTGTTTATTGACAGTAAGGGTGTGTTTATTGACAGTAGGGGTGTGTTTATTGACAGTAGGGGTGTGTTTATTGACAGTAGGGGTGTGTTTATTGACAGTAGGGGTGTGTTTATTGACAGTAGGGGTGTGTTTATTGACAGTAGGGGTGTGTTTATTGACAGTAGGGGTGTGTTTATTGACAGTAGGGGTGTGTTTATAGACAGTAGGGGTGTGTTTATAGACAGTAGGGGTGTGTTTATAGACAGTAGGGGTGTGTTTATTGACAGTAGGGGTGTGTTTATTGACAGTAGGGGTGTGTTTATTGACAGTAAGGGTGTGTTTATAGTGTCAGCTGCCGAGGGGAAGGTTTGACAGTAGGGGTGTGTTTATAGACAGTAGGGGTGTGTTTATTGACAGTAGGGGTGTGTTTATTGACAGTAGGGGTGTGTTTATAGACAGTAAGGGTGTGTTTATTGACAGTAGGGGTGTGTTTATTGACAGTAGGGGTGTGTTTATTGACAGTAGGGGTGTGTTTATTGACAGTAGGGGAAGGTTTGACAGTAGGGGTGTGTTTATAGACAGTAGGGGTGTGTTTATTGACAGTAGGGGTGTGTTTATTGACAGTAGGGGAAGGTTTGTAAGTAGGGGTGTGTTTATTGACAGTAGGGGTGTGTTTATTGACAGTAAGGGTGTGTTTATTGACAGTAGGGGTGTGTTTATTGACAGTAGGGGTGTGTTTATTGACAGTAGGGGTGTGTTTATTGACAGTAGGGGTGTGTTTATTGACAGTAGGGGTGTGTTTATTGACAGTAGGGGTGTGTTTATTGACAGTAGGGGTGTGTTTATTGACAGTAGGGGTGTGTTTATAGACAGTAGGGGTGTGTTTATAGACAGTAGGGGTGTGTTTATTGACAGTAGGGGTGTGTTTATTGACAGTAGGGGTGTGTTTATTGACAGTAAGGGTGTGTTTATAGTGTCAGCTGCCGAGGGGAAGGTTTGACAGTAGGGGTGTGTTTATAGACAGTAGGGGTGTGTTTATTGACAGTAGGGGTGTGTTTATTGACAGTAGGGGTGTGTTTATAGACAGTAAGGGTGTGTTTATTGACAGTAGGGGTGTGTTATTGACAGTAGGGGTGTGTTTATTGACAGTAGGGGTGTGTTTATTGACAGTAGGGGTGTGTTTATAGACAGTAGGGGTGTGTTTATTGACAGTAAGGTTGTGCATCTTTCACTTTCAAGATGATTCGATACGTATCCACATGGGCTCCGATATGAAACTGGAACGATACGTTTTAGTTTGAAATGATTCGGTCTGATTGGAGAACGAATCGATATGATTCGATGCATAATCACATTCATGTTCCATTCTACATTAAGATGTGCTGCGGATGAGCTGGGCCTCTCTGAGTGGACTTCTGTGTGTGTCTATGGTGGATCCTATGTAGGCACCTGATCTGAGCCGTACAGGAGACTAAGGGATCTACCACCCACTATCAAATTAAGGGGGGGAATATAAACGTCTTTTGTCCCCCCCCCCCCCCCCACACTTTGGTTCTGAAATCTCATCTCCCACTAGTTAACTTGTAAGTTTGGCAGATTAAGTGTTTGAGCTAGTTAATGTATCAATATTTATTGTTTACAAATTACCTTTGACATAGCCGGTGAATATATATATATATATATATATATAGCACAACTTTGGATCAAAATCAAATTGTTTTTACTATTTTGGAAGATGTACGGAGCGATTTTCTCCTCTCTTCAGCCATGCAGTGTACCACGTAAAAGTGATTGCTGTTCTCGTTAGGTGATTAATTTAATAGTTAAAAAGTGATAATAAACTCGTAGTGTTGAAAGGGCAACTCTGCCAATTCTTCAAATGTTGTATTGATCTCCAGCACAACACCAACAACATACTGTATGTGAAAACACTGCGTTTCTACGTTTTGAAGAAGAGAAACATATCAACTGTAAACGTTCTGCCTGATGACATTTTAATTTTAATTTAATTTAATTTAATTTATTAATTTGACCTTTATTTAACTAGGCAGGTCAGTTAAGAACAGATTCTTATTTTCAATGACGGCCTAGGAACGGTGGGTTTACTGTCTTGTTCAGGGGCAGAACGACAGATTTGTACCTTGTCAGCTCGGGGATATGTACTTGCAACCTTTCGGTTACTAGTCCAACGCTCTAACCACTAGGCTACCCTGCCGCCTCTACACTCTAACCACTAGGCTACCCTGCCGCCCCTCCACTCTAACCACTAGGCTGCCCTGCCGCCCCTCCACTCTAACCACTAGGCTACCCTGCCGCCCCTCCACTCTAACCACTAGACTACCCTGCCGCCCCTACACTCTAACCACTAGGCTACCCTGCCGCCCCTCCACTCTAACCACTAGGCTGCCCTGCCGCCCCTCCACTCTAACCACTAGGCTACCCTGCCGCCCCTACACTCTAACCACTAGGCTACCCTGCCGCCCCTCCACTCTAACCACTAGGCTGCCCTGCCGCCCCTCCACTCTAACCACTAGGCTGCCCTGCCGCCCCTCCACTCTAACCACTAGGCTACCCTGCCGCCCCTCCACTCTAACCACTAGGCTACCCTGCCGCCCCTCCACTCTAACCACTAGTCTACCCTGCCGCCCCTCCACTCTAACCACTAGGCTGCCCTGCCGCCCCTCCACTCTAACCACTAGGCTACCCTGCCGCCCCTCCACTCTAACCACTAGACTACCCTGCCGCCCCTCCACTCTAACCACTAGGCTACCCTGCCGCCCCTCCACTCTAACCACTAGGCTGCCCTGCCGCCCCTCCACTCTAACCACTAGGCTACCCTGCCGCCCCTCCACTCTAACCACTAGACTACCCTGCCGCCCCTCCACTCTAACCACTAGGCTACCCTGCCGCCCCTCCACTCTAACCACTAGGCTGCCCTGCCGCCCCTCCACTCTAACCACTAGGCTACCCTGCCGCCCCTCCACTCTAACCACTAGGCTACCCTGCCGCCCCTCCACTCTAACCACTAGGCTGCCCTGCCGCCCCTCCACTCTAACCACTAGGCTGCCCTGCCGCCCCTCCACTCTAACCACTAGGCTACCCTGCCGCCCCTCCACTCTAACCACTAGGCTGCCCTGCCGCCCCTCCACTCTAACCACTAGGCTGCCCTGCCGCCCCTCCACTCTAACCACTAGACTACCCTGCCGCCCCTCCACTCTAACCACTAGGCTACCCTGCCGCCCCTCCACTCTAACCACTAGGCTACCCTGCCGCCCCTCCACTCTAACCACTAGGCTACCCTGCCGCCCCTCCACTCTAACCACTAGGCTACCCTGCCGCCCCTCCACTCTAACCACTAGGCTACCCTGCCGCCTCTCCACTCTAACCACTAGGCTACCCTGCCGCCCCTCCACTCTAACCACTAGGCTACCCTGCCGCCCCTCCACTCTAACCACTAGGCTGCCCTGCCGCCCCTCCACTCTAACCACTAGGCTGCCCTGCCGCCCCTCCACTCTAACCACTAGACTACCCTGCCGCCCCTCCACTCTAACCACTAGGCTACCCTGCCGCCCCTCCACTCTAACCACTAGGCTACCCTGCCGCCCCTCCACTCTAACCACTAGGCTACCCTGCCGCCCCTCCACTCTAACCACTAGGCTGCCCTGCCGCCCCTCCACTCTAACCACTAGGCTGCCCTGCCGCCCCTCCACTCTAACCACTAGGCTGCCCTGCCGCCCCTCCACTCTAACCACTAGACTACCCTGCCGCCCCTCCACTCTAACCACTAGGCTACCCTGCCGCCCCTCCACTCTAACCACTAGGCTACCCTGCCGCCCCTCCACTCTAACCACTAGACTACCCTGCCACCCCATTACCCAAAGTTTAAACTTTTTTATTTTTAAATGCAAACCTGGGGAGCAAGAAAATACCCTCCCTTATTAAACAAGAAACTCTGTAGGTTTTGGAAAATCACAGTTTTGAACTTTTAATCCTACGCTGTGATGTCACAGAATATTTTTATTTATTTAATTTTTTAGGACATGGTATTTTTTGACTTGTGAAGCTCGGTGCCCAGTTTGACTACTGATATTCCCTCTGGGGTTGTTCGGCATCCAACATGACTTGAAGATCACTGGCTGTCAACACTGTTCCGTGCAGTTCAACTCTGAATGAGAGAACGCATCAGTTGTCATCACATTTTTTTGGGGGGGGGGGGGGTATTTTCAGAAGATAGAAAGAATGCAAAATGAGCAACAACAAAAATAGTGAATCGGCAATCCATAATATATATTTTTTTAATTGATTTTCTGACCGATGAATGCTACGTTTGGATCGGTTTGGGGTCTGTGGACCGATGAACTCATCATATCTTAAACATTTGAATCGGGGCTGATGAATCGGGGCTTATGAATCGGGGCTGATGAATCGGGGCTGATGAATCGGGGCTGATGAATCGGGGCTGGTGAATCGGGGCTGGTGAATCGGGGCTAATGAATCAGGACTGATGTGAATCATTCCATCTGTGGTCTGCAGTGTCATTCACAGTAGACACTTGGCAGGCAGAGTTTCTTCTTCTGAATCGTTCTCTCTCTGTACACTACAATGGACACTACACTGGACACTACAATGGACACTACACTGTACACTACAATGGACACTACAATGGACACTACACTGTACACTACACTGGACACTACACTGTACACTACAATGGACACTACAATGGACACTACAATGGACACTACACTGTACACTACAATGGACACTACAATGGACACTACAATGGACACTACACTGTACACTACAATGGACACTACAATGGACACTACACTGGACACTACACTGTACACTACAATGGACACTACAATGGACACTACAATGGACACTACACTGTACACTACAATGGACACTACAATGGACACTACACTGTACACTACAATGGACACTACACTGTACACTACACTGTACACTACAATGGACACTACAATGGACACTACAATGGACACTACAATGGACACTACACTGTACACTACACTGTACACTACAATGGACACTACAATGGACACTACAATGGACACTACACTGTACACTACAATGGACACTACAATGGACACTACAATGGACACTACAATGGACACTACACTGTACACTACACTGGACACTACAATGGACACTACACTGTACACTACACTGTACACTACAATGGACACTACACTGTACACTACAATGGACACTACAATGGATACTACAATGGACACTACACTGTACACTACAATGGACACTACACTGTACACTACAATGGACACTACAATGGACACTACAATGGACACTACAATGGACACTACACTGTACACTACAATGGACACTACACTGGACACTACACTGTACACTACAATGGACACTACACTGGACACTACAATGGACACTACAATGGACACTACACTGGACACTACACTGTACACTACAATGGACACTACACTGTACACTACAATGGACACTACACTGTACACTACAATGGACACTACACTGTACACTACACTGTACACTACAATGGACACTACACTGTACACTACAATGGACACTACACTGTACACTACACTGTACACTACAATGGACACTACAATGGACACTACAATGGACACTACACACACTGTTAAGCTGTAAAACAACTGGACTAAGGGAGGAGAGGAGAGGAGGGGAGGAGGAGGGAAGAGTAGGGGAGGAGAGGGGAGGGGAGAGGAGAGGAGGAGAGGGGAGGGGAGGGGTGGGGAGGAGAGGAGGGGAGGGGAGGGGTGAGGAGGGGTGGGGAGGAGAGGAGAGGAGGAGGGGAGGGGTGGGGAGGAGAGGAGAGGAGGGGAGGAGAAGAGGAGAGGAGAGGAGAGGAGGGGAGGGGAGGGGAGAGGAGAGGAGGGGAGAGGAGGGGTGGGGAGAGGAGGGCAGAGGAGAGGAGAGGAGGGCAGAGGAGAGGAGGGGAGGGGAGGGGAGGAGAGGAGGAGAGGAGGGCAGAGGAGAGGAGGGGAGGAGAGGAGAGGCAAGGAGTCGTATTATTTATATTTAATCAGTTGGATGATCCTCACGTGGAACAAGAAAGTGTTTTCGTTTCACTTGAAGGAGTGGTGCACATGTTTCCCTCTCTGGTTGACACAGACATGGATGTTTCCCCCTCTGTGGTTCAGGCTGCTGAAGGGAGGAGGGAGGAGGGAGGAGGGCTTACATAAACCAGACAGGAAGTTACACTGCTTTCTGTCGTCTGCCCACACTACACTCCAACCCTGGGGACTGGAACTCCAACCGGGAACTTGCCTACCATCTTTTTATCCAGTCTTGTTTCCTCGTTAGAAAAACTATAGCCATAACTCTCTCGTCCTTTGTGTATTGAGATTAGCAAGGTGGGGAAATGTTTAAGCCCTACTTTTTGAAGTCTGGGAAGGCGTTGTTAGGTGGTGGTCATCATCTGAGTCCACACGAGGGGTATTTCCTGTCCTGTCCTTTTGATCCTGCCGAACCCAGAGTGTCCTCTATATATTTAGTGTATGCCAGGCTTTAAACTCAGTAGTCATCACCAGACCTCACCGACTCTGATCCTGGAGAAACTTCTAGATGGCCTGCAGGCCTAGTTATGAGCAGTTGGTTTGCTGAATAAAGTTTTTTTTTAATTATTTTTTTTAATTTTTCTTTGCTGCGCAGGAACAAAAGTCTGTATACCCTGTCATGGTCACAAACCACTGTGCTTGGGGGAGTGGATTGGAGGGTGTTGTTGAAAGTGCCTGTGAAGAAACAGACAGTGCTATGTAATCCACTAGACAGAAACAGTAGTGTCTGATACTGTCCACTAGATGGTGCTGTTGTATATATTCAGACTACCTGTCTGGTAAACCGTTAGCCGCATGTTAATGCCAGTTAGTGTTTATTCCCTATAAAGGGCACAACTTTTGACCAGGACACATAGGGCTTCCCATAGGGCTTCCCATAGGGTCAAAAGTAGTGCCCTTTATAGGGAATAGGGCTGTAGTGTAAAATAGTGCACTATACAGGGAATAGGGTGCCATTTGGGAAGCAAGCAGTGTAGCCTTCACGGGTCGGTAGCAGGGTGTTTATACGGGCCAGTAGCAGGGTGTTTATACGGGCCAGTGGTAGGGTGTTTATACGGGCCAGTAGCAGGGTGTTTATAAGGGCCAGTGGCAGGGTGTTTATACGGGCTGGGCCAGTGGCAGGGGGTGTGTGTGTGTGTGTTACGGCCCGGGCCAGTAGCATGGGGGGGTGTATTATGGGCCAGCAGGGGGGGGTGTATTACGGGCCAGCAAGGGGGGGTGTATTAGGGGCCAGCAGGGGGGGGGGGGGGGGGGGGGGGGGTGTATTACGGGCCAGCAGGGGGGGTGTATTAGGGGCCAGCAGAGGGGGGGTAATAAGGTAACCTCAGTTTATTGCTGCACACATACATTGACGTACAGTTGTAGTCTGAAGTTTACATACACCTTAGCCAAATACATTTAACTCAGTTTTTCACAATTCCTGATATTTAATCCTAGTAACAATTCCCTGTCTTAGGTCAGTTAGGATCACCACTTTATTTTAAGAATGTGAAATGTCAGAATAATAGTAGAGAGAATGATTTATTTCAGCTTTTATTTCTTTCATCACATTCCCAGTGGGTCAGAAGTTCACATACACTCAATTAGTATTTGGTAGCATTGCCTTTCAATTGTTTAACTTGGGCTTCCCACAATAAGTTGGGTGAATTTTGGTCCATTCCTCCTGACAGAGCTGGTGTAACTGAGTCAGGTTTGTTGGCCTCCTTGTTCGCACATGCTTTTTCAGTTCTGCCCCAAATGTTCTATAGGATTGAGGTCAGGGCTTTGTGATGGCCACTCCAATACCTTGACTTTGTTGTCCTGAAGCCATTTTGTCACAACTTTGGAAGTATGCTTGGGGTCATTGTCCATCTGGAAGACCCATTTGCGACCAAGCTTTAACTTCCTGACTGATGTCTTGAAATGTTGCTTCAATATGTCCACATCATATATCCTACATCATATATCCTCATGATGCCATCTATTTTGTGATGTGCAGCAAAGCACACCCACAACATGACCCCCGTGCTTCACGGTTGGGATGGTGTTCTTCGGCCTGCAAGCCTCCCCCTTTTTCCTCCAAACATAACGATGGTCATTAGGGCCAAACAGTTCTATTTTTGTTTCATCAGACCAGAGGACATTTCTCCAAAAAGTACAATATTTGTCCCCATGTGCAGTTGCAAACTGTAGTCTGGCTTTTTCATGGCGGTTTTGGAGCAGTAGCTTCTTCCTTGCTGAGCGGCCTTTCAGGTTATGTCGAAATAGGACTCGTTTTACTGTGGATATAGATACTTTTGTACCTGCTTCCTCCAGCATCTTCACAAGATCCTTTGCTGTTGTTCTGGGATTGATCTGCACTTTTCGCACCAAAGTACGTTCATCTCTAGGAGACAGAATGCGTCTAATTCCTGAGCGGTATGACGACTGCGTGGTCCCATGGTGTTTATACTTGCGTTTTGTTTGTACAGATGAACATGGTACCTTCAGGTGTTTGGAAATTGCTCCCAAGGATGAACCAGACTTGTGGAGGTCCACAATTTTTTTGTCTGAGGACTTGGTTGATTTATTTTGATTTTCCCATGATGTCAAGCAAAGAGGCACTGAGTATGAAGGTAGGCCTTGAAATACATCCACAGGTACACCTCCAATTGATTCAAATGATGTCAATTAGCCTCAAATGATGTCAATCAGATGCTTCTAAAGCCATGACATAATTTTCTGGAATTTTCCAAGCTTTTTAGAGGTCGACCGATTTATGATTTTTTTCAATACCGATACCGATTAATGGAGGCCCAAAATGTTGTATTTATTTATTTGTAATAATGACAATTACAACAATACTGAATGAACACTTTTATTTTAACTTAATATAATACATCAATAAAATAAATTTAGCCTCAAATAAATAATGAAAATAATGCAAAAACGAAGTGTTGGAGAAGAAAGTAAAAGTGCTTTTAAAACGTCACTCGCTCTGAGACTTGGAGTAGTTGTTCCCCTCGCTCTGAGACTTGGAGTAGTTGTTCCCCTTGCTCTGAGACTTGGAGTAGTTGTTCCCCTCGCTCTGAGACTTGGAGTAGTTGTTCCCCTTGCTCTGAGACTTGGATTTATTGTTCCCCTTGCTCTGAGACTTGGATTTATTGTTCCCCTTGCTTTGAGACTTGGAGTAGTTGTTCCCCTTTCTCTGAGACTTGGAGTAGTTGTTCCCCTTTCTCTGAGACTTGGAGTAGTTGTTCCCCTTTCTCTGAGACTTGGAGTAGTTGTTCCCCTTTCTCTGAGACTTGGAGTAGTTGTTCCCCTTTCTCTGAGACTTGGAGTAGTTGTTCCCCTTTCTCTGAGACTTGGAGTAGTTGTTCCCCTTGCTCTGAGACTTGGAGTAGTTGTTCCCCTTGCTCTGCAAGGGCCGCAGCTTTTGTGGAGCGATGGGTAACGATGCTTCAAGGTGACAGTTGTCGATGTGTTCCTGGTTCGAGCCCAGGTAGAGGCGAGGAGAGGGACGGAAGCTATACTGTTACACTGGCAATACTAATGTGCCTATAAGAACATCCAATAGTCAATGAAATACAAATGGTATAGAGAGAAATAGTCCTATAATAACTACAACCTAAAACTTCTTACCTGGGAATATTGAAGACTCATGTTAAAAGGAACCACCAGCTTTCATATGTTCTCATGTTCTGAGCAAGGAACTGAAACGTTAGCTTTCTTACATGGCACATATTGCACTTTTACTTTCTTCTCCAACACTTTGTTTTTGCATTATTTAAACCAGATTGAACATGTTTCAATATTTATTTGAGACTAAATCAATTGAATGTATTATATTAAGTTGTAATTGTCATTTATTACGTGTGTGTGTGTGTGTGTGTGTGTGTGTGCGTGTGAAAATCAGCCGATTCAATCGGTATCGGCTTTTTTTGGTCCTCCAATAATCCGTATTGGCGTTGAAAAATCATAGTCGGTCGACCTCTACTCCTAATCCTATCGCACAACACTACTGTAGCCTACCCATACTAAAATCATAGTCGGTCGACCTCTACTCCTAATCCTATTGCACAACACTACTGTAGCCTACCCATACTAAAATCATAGTCGGTCGACCTCTACTCCTAATCTTATTGCACAACACTACTGTAGCCTACCCATACTAAAATCATAGTCGGTCGACCTCTACTCCTAATCTTATCGCACAACACTACTGTAGCCTACCCATACTAAAATCATAGTCGGTCGACCTCTACTCCTAATCTTATCGCACAACACTACTGTAGCCTACCCATACTGTCAAGGCGAGCAGTTTAGTCGTCTTCTTTTTGTACGCACACACCTTGGATAAATGAGGCCCCTGGTCAGGGCAGGGTCACCCGTAGTAGCTGTGGACAGTGTGGTGTTTCATTACACATGTCTCATGCAGTGTTAATACGCCTGTCCTCTAGTCTACTAGGCTTACTGGTGAGATGAGAGGCATGTTAAATAATGCACGACCAGCTAGTCTTGTAGTGGAGTGGAGGATCGTGTGTCAGATTGTTGCTGACAGAAAACGACTTGTGTGTGAAGGAGTTCAGGACTTGTGCATTCACAAAGATTTTAAAAGTTACTCAAACAGTCGACTTGTGCAGCACGTGCCATCACAGGAAATTGGCGGTTGATACACTTCCTCTTCTTGTGTCTCAGCATAGAGAAGCAGAAACACTCCCTTTCCTCTGGAGAAAGACACACACAAACACGTACTGTGTGTGTCAGTCAGTCTTCACGTACCAACTGTTACACGTAGGTGAATGAAGCAGCAGGCTTTACACCCAGGGACCAGACTATCAGTCAGACACCTCCCAGGGACCAGGCTATCAGTCAGACACCTCCCAGGGACCAGGCTATCAGTCAGACACCTCCCAGGGACCAGGCTATCAGTCAGACACCGCCCAGGGACCAGGCTATCAGTCAGACACCCCCCAGGGACCCGGCTATCAGTCAGACACCCCCCAGGGACCATCAGTCAGACACCCCCCAGGGACCATCAGTCAGACACCCCCCAGGGACCATCAGTCAGACATCCCCCAGGGACCCGACCATCAGTCAGACAACCCCCAGGGACCCGACCATCAGTCAGACACCCCCCAGGGACCCGACCATCAGTCAGACACCCCCCAGGGACCCGGCTATCAGTCAGACACCCCCCAGGGACCCGGCTATCAGTCAGACACCCCCCAGGGACCAGGCTATCAGTCAGACACCCCCCAGGGACCAGGCTATCGGTCAGACACTTACCAGGCTATCGGTCAGACACTTACCAGGCTATCGGTCAGACACTTACCAGGCTATCGGTCAGACACTTACGAGGCTATCGGTCAGACACTTACCAGGCTATCGGTCAGACACTTACCAGGCTATCGGTCAGACACTTACCAGGCTATCGGTCAGACACTTACCAGGCTATCGGTCAGACACTTACCAGGCTATCGGTCAGACACTTACCAGGCTATCGGTCAGACACTTACCAGGCTATCGGTCAGACACTTACCAGGCTATCGGTCAGACACTTACCAGGCTATCGGTCAGACACTTACCAGGCTATCAGTCAGACACCGACCAGGCTATCAGTCAGATACCTCCCAGGCTATCAGTCAGACACCGCTCAGTGACTAGAGTATCTCTATCAGACACCGCTCAGTGACTAGACTATCTCTGTCAGACACCGCTCAGTGACTAGACTATCTCTGTCAGACACCGCCCAGTAAGTGCCTCAAACAGACACAGACAACAGCTCCTCTTTCATTGAGGCTAAATGGAGACTGAGGTAGGAATACGCGTCTACGCTGGGAAAAGTTAGTTTCCTTTTGTTGTTTTATTATTATTCGTTATCTGATCTGTCGTCATGGGTGACATTGTCAACGCTCTAATGGAGCTCTTCATGTTGCTGCTTCTCTTGCTGTTGTATTTGGTGGTGTTTTAGTTTTTGCTCTTCGGCAGCTAACCTGAACAGGAACTCCACACTTAGGTCTTCTACATTGCAAGTGTAGAGTTAACATGTGTTCAACTTTTTTTTTTTACATTTGGAGAAGAAGCAGAAGGAAGATGTGGATGTTTTTTTTTAAAATTTTTATATACCTAATCAATATCTGTGGTTTGTAACTCAGAACCATGTTCCGGCCAGGTGTGTGTGTGTGTGTGTGTGTGTGTGTGTGTGTGTGTGTGTGTGTGTGTGTGTGTGTGTGTGCCACGCGCGCTGTGTGTGTGTATACAACAGCAGGTTTTTATGTAATGTTCACAGCAGCGTCATATAAAACCACATAGCTAATGTCATGCTTTGGGTAGTGTTTTATTTCAGCGCTGAAATGCTGATGGTGAATATGCTGGGAACCTGCAATATTGCGTAACGTGGGCTGCTACCAGAGATAGTAAGGCTTTGTCCCCCAGGGCTCTGGTCTAAAGTAGTGCACTGAATAGGGTTCCATAGGGCTCTGGTCTAAAGTAGTGCACTGAATAGGGTTCCATAGGGCTCTGCTTTAAAGTAGTGCACTGAATAGGGTTCCATAGGGCTCTACTCTAAAGTAGTGCACTATATAGGGATTAGGGTTCCATAGGGCTCTGGTCTAAAGTAGTGCACTGTATAGGGTTCCATAGGGCTCTGCTCTAAAGTAGTGCACTATATATATAGGGATTAGGGTTCCATAGGGTTCTGATCTAAAGTAGTGCACTATATATATAGGGATTAGGGTTCCATAGGGTTCTGATCTAAAGTAGTGCATTATATATATAGGGATTAGGGTACCATAGGGCTCTGCTCTAAAGTAGTGCACTATATATATAGGGATTAGGGTTCCATAGGGCTCTGGTCTAAAGTAGTGCACTATATAGGGAATAGGGTGCCGTAGGGCTCTGGTGTGAAGTATTTGACAAAATAGACCGGCATGCCTCTCCATAGGAAAACAATGGGGGGAGCGCAGTGTTCCAAGGGCAAAAAGTATTTGGGGGCTAGCGTTTGATGACAACCGAGCTCGTTGCCCAGAGTTAAATCATTAGAAAGAGGAGATTCTCCAGATTTTTAAAAATGGTGTCCGACTTTTAAAAAATCTAAATATGCACGTTGCAAGACATTTGGCGAAATAGACAGACATGTTTCCCCTATAGGAAACAATGGGTCGACCTCAGGAGTTCCATGAGTAATTTTTTGTTGTTTTAAATTTGAACTACCAACAACGTGGGCAGGTCTCATTGTCATCAATAGCAAAGCAGGCATTGTGACATAGAACAATAGGCTGGGATTAGAACGCTTGGAAGACAAGTTGGTGCCTCGGTGCTCAATAGAACTAATAGGAGCTGGCAGGGTGAAAAATGCTCTAAAATAAGGCCTGTTTTTTTTCGTGATTACCTCAAAACTACGGCAGGCAGCTGGGACATATGGTCCTATTATGAAACTGGGCTCCATGGCGGATGCAATGAACTAGTTTTTATCAGAAAGTGTTGTTAACCTGTTTGGGATAGGGGGCAGCATTTTCTCGTTTGGATGAAAGGCGTGCCCAGAGTAAAGTGCCTGCTACTCAGTCCCAGTTGCTAATATATGCATATAATTAGTAGATTTGGATAGAAAACACTCTGCAGTTTCTAAAACAGTTTGATTGATGTCTGAGTATAACAGAACTCATATGGCGAAAACCTGAGAAGAATCCAACCAGGAAGTGGGAAATCTGAGGTTTGTAGTTTTTCAAAGCTTGGCCTATCGAAAACACAGTGTCTATGGGGTCAAATTGCACTTCCTAAGGCTTCCACTAGATGTCAACCGTCTTTAGAAACTTGTTTGAGGCTTCTCCTGTAAAGGAGGGGCTCATAAGGGCTCTTTGAGTCAGTGGTCTGGCAGAGTGCCACGAGCCTGTGATGCGCGGTCACGAGAGAGTTAGCTCCCGTTCCATTGCTTTTCTACAGACAAGGGAATTCTCCGGTTGGAACATTATTGAAGATTTATGTTAAAAACATCCTAAGGATTGATTCTATACTTCGTTTGACATTTCTACGGACTGTAACGGAACTTTTGGACTTTGTCTAGACCTAGTGCTCGCGCCTCATGAAGATGGATTACTGGGCTGAATGCGCTAACAACAAGGAGGAATTTGGACATAAATTATGAACTTTATCGAACAAATCAAACATTTATTGTTTAACTGGGATTCCTGGGAGTGCATTCAGATGAAGCTCATCAAAGGTAAGTGAATATTTATAATGTTATTTCTGACTTCTGTTGACTCCAACATGGAGGATATCTGTCTGGCTTGATTTGTCGTCTGAGCGCCATACTCAGATTATTGCATGGTGTGCTTTTTCCGTAAAGTCTTTTTGAAATCTGACACAGCGGTTGCATTAAAACCTCTTAAGTCTACCCCCTCCTTTTTCGAACATTCTGTTAAAAATCTTGCAACTTTTCAGCGTCCTGCTACTCATGCCAGGAATATAGTATATGCATATGATTAGTATGTGTGGATAGAAAACACTCTGAAGTTTCTAAAACTGGTTAAATCACGGCTGTGACTATAACAGATTGTGTGTTTCATCGAAAAGCGCAAGAAAAACTGCTCTCTGAAAGCTAAAAATAATTTCCATGCGTCACTTTCATGGGTTGTTAAAAGGGCACAAAATTAATTATGGACCTGCATGCAATTCCTACAGATTCCACACGGTGTCGCCATTGTCGTCATTTTCCAAGGACTTTTTTGTTGGTAAATCCAACTAACTGGATTCAATTTCTTCCGGTCTCCGCCAGGATGTTGTGAGGTGCACATTTTCAGCCATTGATTTGAAGACGAGGAGCTATTGAATATACATCGCCCTGTAATCATTTTGATAGATTATAAACGTTTACTAATACCTAAAGTTGGATTACAAAAGTATTTCGAAGTGTTTTGTGAAAGTTTATCGTCGACTTTTTTAATTTAAAAAAATGACGCTGCGTTTTAAAACAAGGTTTTTTTCTGAATTACACAGCTTCCATAGAAAGCTATTTTGGGTATATATGGACCGATTTAAACGAAAAAAAGACCCAATAGTGATGTTTATGGGGCATATAGGAGTGCCAAGAAAGAAGCTCGTCAAAGGTAATGAATGTTTTATATTTTATTTCTGCGTTTTGTGTAGCGCCGGCTACGCTAAATCTTTGTTTACGTCGCATTCAGGCATTTTGGGGTGTTGCATGCTATCAGATAATAGCTTCTCATGCTTTCGCCGAAAAGCATTTTAAAAATCTGACTTGTTGGCTAGGTTCACAACGAGTGTAGCTTTAATTCAATACCCTGCATGTGCATTTTGATGATTGTTTGAGTTTTAACGAGTACATTTAGCATTTAGCGTAGCGCATTTGCATTTCCAGGTGTCTACTTGAGACATCTGCGTCTCAAGTAGGAGCAAGAAGTTAAGGAGAAGTCTATCTTTAATTCTGTGAATAACACTTGTATCTTTTATCAATGTTTATTATGAGTATTTCTGGAAATTGATGTGACTCTCTGCAAAATCAGACTCTCTGCAAAATCACCGGATGTTTTGGAAGCAAAACATGACTGAACTTAACGCACCAATGTAAACTGAGATTTTTGGATATAAATATGCACTTTATCGAACAAAACATACATGTATTGTGTAACATGATGTCCTATGAGTGTCATCTGATGAAGATAATCAGAGGTTAATGATTAAGTTTATCTATAATTCTGCTTTTTTGTGACTCCTATCTTTGGCTGGAAAAATGGCTGTGTGTGTTTTTTGTAACTTGGCTATGACCTAACATAATCACATGTTGTTCTTTCGCTGTAAAGCCTTTTTGAAAACGGACACGATGGGTAGATTAACGAGATGTTTATCTTTCATTTGGTGTATTGGACTTGTTAACGTGTGAAAGTTAAATGTTTCAAAAATATATATTTTTTAAGTTAAATAGTTAGTGTCCCGTCTACTAGAGTGGATGAAGACCATCCTTTTACAAAAACACAGCTTTGGTAGAACAGAAATACAGTGGGGCAAAAAAGTATTTAGTCAGCCACCAATTGTGCAAGTTCTCCCACTTAAAAAGATGAGAGAGGCCTGTAATTTTCATCATAGGTACACTTCAACTATGACAGACAAAATGAGAAAAAAAATTCAGAAAATCACATTGTAGGATTTTTAATGAATTTATTTGCAAATTATGGTTGGAAAATAAGTATTTGGTCACCTACAAACAAGCAAGATTTCTGGCTCTCACAGACCTGTAACTTCTTCTTTAAGAGGCTCCTCTGTCCTCCACTCGTTACCTGTATTAACGGCACCTGTTTGAACTTGTTATCAGTATAAAAGACACCTGTCCACAACCTCACAGTCACACTCCAAACTCCACTATGGCCAAGACCAAACAAATCCTTTAAATACGTATTTTTTCTCACACAATGGTCAGCCATGGTAGTACAGCGCCCCTGGAGCACATTAGGGTTAAGTGCTCAAGGGTGCATTGACATATTTTTCACTTTGTCGGCTAAGGTATTCAAACCAGCAACATTTCAGTTACTGGCCCAATGCTTTAACAACTAGTAGCTCGCGCTGCTTCCAACAGAGGAAACACACAGGGGCAGCAGAACGGACAAGGCCAGAGTAAACACAATACGGATGTGTTCGCTTAGCCCGATACGGATGTGTTGGTTTAGCCCGATATGGATGTGTTGGTTTAGCCCGATATGGATGTGTTGGCTTAGCCTGATATGGATGTGTTGGCTTAGCCCGATATGGATGTGTTGGCTTAGCCTGATATGGATGTGTTGGTTTAGCCCGATATGGATGTGTTGGTTTAGCCCGATATGGATGTGTTGGTTTAGCCCGATATGGATGTGTTGGTTTAGCCCGATATGGATGTGTTGGCTTAGCCTGATATGGATGTGTTGGCTTAGCCTGATATGGATGTGTTGGCTTAGCCTGATATGGATGTGTTGGCTTAGCCTGATATGGATGTGTTGGCTTAGCCTGATATGGATGTGTTGGCTTAGCCCGATACGGATGTGTTGGCTTAGCCCGATACGGATGTGTTGGTTTAGCCCGATACGAATGTGTTGGCTTAGCCCGATACGGATGTGTTGGCTTAGCCCGATACGGATGTGTTGGCTTAGCCTGATATGGATGTGTTGGCTTAGCCTGATATGGATGTGTTGGCTTAGCCTGATATGGATGTGTTGGCTTAGCCTGATATGGATGTGTTGGCTTAGCCTGATATGGATGTGTTGGCTTAGCCTGATATGGATGTGTTGGCTTAGCCTGATACGGATGTGTTGGCTTAGCCTGATATGGATGTGCTGGCTTAGCCTATAGATAAACATAAAGATACTCTGGCCTAGGTGACTTTATATTATTGATACTTTGTTGTTACTGTGAATTAATACGATACCTCTCCCCTCCCTTCCCCTGTCACTATTTCTCTACCCTCCCTACCTCCTCTCTTTCCATCCCCTCTCACTCTCTCCCTCCCTCCGTCTACCTCTCCCTCCCTCCCTCCCTCCCTCTACCTCCCCCTCCCTCTCCCTCCCCCTCTACCTCCCCCTCCCTCTACCTCCCCCTGCAGCCGGGTATCGTGTCTCCCTTCAAGCGTGTGTTTCTGAAGGGAGAAAAGGGTAGAGATAAAAAGGCTCAGGAGAAGACTACAGAACGCCGTGCCCTCCACACCTTCTCCCTCTCCCTCCCCGACCACCGCATCGACCCTGACATCCTGCTCAATGACTACGTAGAGAAGGAAGTCAAGGTGAGAGGTCAGAGGTCAAGGCTCTCAGGGCACAGAGGAGGACCTGACTAAGAGCTAATAGTGTTGGTGATAGCTTTGCATCCCAGGTTTCCCCACAGCTTCTGAAAAACCCTAATAATGAAGTGTCTATATTCTCTGTTCCACTGTGACCTGTGTGTTCTGTAGTACTTGGGCCAGCTGACGTCAGTACCAGGATACCTGAACCCCTCCAGTCGAACAGAGGTGCTACAGCTCATTGACAATGCCAGGGTAAGTTGCATCTCAAATGGATCCTTTATATAGTTCACTATAGAATTTAAACTAAAGAATTTAAAAGTCAAGATTTATTAATCGTTTTGAGTAAAGCCTCTGATATTTGACTTTGCTACGACGTTACAAAGAAAATACTACATTTTAAACTTAAATTATTATAAATGGTAGAGTCAGGGGATATTTTGTGTTTTGCGATGGGAACAACATGAGTGAAACTGTGACGTCATTTCCTGGTTACCTAGAAGTCCCACCAGTTGGCGGGTCAGCTTACTTCGGAGCAGGATGCAGTGGTCAGTCTGTCGGCCTATAATGTGAAGCTGGTGTGGCGGGATGGAGAGGACATCATACTGCGTGTTCCCATCCACGACATCGCTGCCGTGGCATACATACGAGACGACTCACTGCACCTGGTGGTGCTCAAGACAGGTACCCTAACCACTTTACCTTATCCCGCTACACCTGGTGGTGCTCAAGACAGGTACCTAACCACTTTACCTTATCCCGCTACACCTGGTGGTGCTCAAGACAGGTACCTAACCACTTTACCTTATCCCGCTACACCTGGTGGTGCTCAAGACAGGTACCTAACCACTTTACCTTATCCCGCTACACCTGGTGGTGCTCAAGACAGGTACCTAACCCCCTTTACCTTATCTCTCTGCACCTGGTGGTGCTCAAGACAGGTACCTAACCACTTTAGGTATGTATCTAGCCCATGTATCTAGATGCGTATCGTTCCTGTATCAGAGGAGCCCATCTATCTAGATGCGTATCGTTCCTGTATCAGAGGAGCCCATCTATATAGATGCGTATCGTTCCTGTATCAGAGGAGCCCATCTATATAGATGCGTATCGTTCCTGTATCAGAAGAGCCCATGTATCTAGATACGTATCGTTCCTGTATCAGAGCCCATGTATCTAGATATGTATTGTTCCTGAATCAGAGGAGAACATCTATCTAGATATGTATCGTTCCTGTATCAGAGCCCATGTATCTAGATATGTATCGTTCCTCTATCAGAGGAGCCCATGTATCTAGATATGTATCGTTCCTGTATCAGAGCCCATGTATCTAGATATGTATTGTTCCTGAATCAGAGGAGAACATCTATCTAGATGCGTATGGACCCATCTTCAAAAGGAAGGCTGATTATTATGATTGTAATGATGGTGTGCTTTCTCTCTCTGCTTCTCCAGCCCAGGAGGCAGGTGTGTCCCCGTGCCCCAGTACCTGTCCTGACCTGTCTAAGTCCCAGACCCTCAGCTCTCTGTCTGAGAGCGGGGCTGTACTGGTAGAGGTCTGCTGTCTGCTAGTACTGGCTGTAGACAACAAGGTATCTAACACACACACACATTGCCTCCTCCTCCTGCTGGCTATCGACAAAACACACAACTACCTTTTCTCAGACTGTTGGCTATGTTCCCAAACCATTTCCCCCTTTGTTGATCTTTACCTCTGTTTCCTGTCGTCTGCAGACAGCAGCAGAGGAGCTGTGTCTCTTACTCAGCCAGGTGTTTCAGATAGTTTATACTGAGTCCACTATAGACTTCCTGGACAGAGCCATCTTTGACGGAGCCACCACCCCCACCAGACACCTCTCTCTCTACAGTGGTGAAGACCTCAATCAATGAACACATCAATCAATCCCGCACAGACACTGACACCTCTCTCTTACCAGTGGAGGCTGCTGAGAGGTTGGACGACTCATAATAATGGCTGGAACGGGGAGCGAATGGAATGGCATCAAATACCTGGGAACCATGGAAACCATGTGTTGGATGTATTTGATACCATTCTACTGATTTCCGCTCCAGCCATTACCTTCGAGCTCGTCCTACCCAATTAAGTAGCCACCAACCTCGTGCTCTCTATAGGGATGAGGCTCTGCCCAGCTCAAAATGTTTTCAATGTTACCTAGAGCAGCAATAAAAAACAGTTTTATTTTGTTGTTGTTTTGATAATTAATATGAATCCATTTATGTTTTCTAATTGTGAAGACGACTCTTCAAGCAAGGTGGACCTTAAGGAATCATTCGAAGCAGAGGCCAGCACCTTGTAAGTAGCTAGAATTATGCCTGTGTGTTATGCAGTTAGTTCCAAGGTTCTCAGGCGGCGGTTCTCAGGCGGCGGTTCTCAGGCGGCGGTTCTCAGGCGGCGGTTCTCAGGCGGCGGTTCTCAGGCGGCGGTTCTCAGGCGGCGGTTCTCAGGCGGCGGTTCTCAGCCGGCGGTTCTCAGGCGGCGGTTGGTATTGGTATTTTATTAGGATCCCCATTAGCCGCTGCAAAAGCATCAGCTACTCTTCCTGGGGTCCACATGAAACATGAGATGATACATAGTACAGAACATTATTAGTCGAGGACTGAAATACATAAATGTGAAATGTCACACATACTGTAGCCTACGTATCAGTACATAATATATAGGTCTAATACATAGTACAGAACATTATTAGACTGTAGCCTACGTATCAGTACATAATATCTAGGTCTAAGACATAGTACAGAACATTATTAGACTGTAGCCTACGTATCAGTACATAATATCTAGGTCTAATACATAGTACAGAACATTATTAGACTGTAGCCTACGTATCAGTACATAATATCTAGGTCTAAGACATAGTACAGAACATTATTAGACTGTAGCCTACGTATCAGTACATAATATCTAGGTCTAATACATAGTACAGAACATTATTAGACTGTAGCCTACGTATCAGTACACATTATTAGACTGTAGCCTACGTATCAGTACATAATATCTAGGTCTAAGACATAGTACATAACATTATTAGACTGTAGCCTACGTATCAGTACATAATATCTAGGTCTAATACATAGTACAGAACATTATTAGACTGTAGCCTACGTATCAGTACATAATATCTAGGTCTAAGACATAACATTATTAGACTGTAGCCTACGTATCAGTACATAATATCTAGGTCTAATACATAGTACAGAACATTATTAGACTGTAGCCTACGTATCAGTACATAATATCTAGGTCTAATACATAGTACAGAACATTATTAGACTGTAGCCTACGTATCAGTACATAATATCTAGGTCTAATACATAGTACAGAACATTATTAGACTGTAGCCTACGTATCAGTACATAATATATAGGTCTAATACATAGTACAGAACATTATTAGACTGTAGCTTACGTATCAGTACATAATATCTAGGTCTAAGACATAGTACAGAACATTATTAGACTGTAGCCTACGTATCAGTACATAATATCTAGGTCTAATACATAGTACAGAACATTATTAGACTGTAGCCTACGTATCAGTACATAATATCTAGGTCTAAGACATAGTACAGAACATTATTAGACTGTAGCCTACGTATCAGTACATAATATCTAGGTCTAATACATAGTACAGAACATTATTAGACTGTAGCCTACGTATCAGTACACATTATTAGACTGTAGCCTACGTATCAGTACATAATATCTAGGTCTAAGACATAGTACATAACATTATTAGACTGTAGCCTACGTATCAGTACATAATATCTAGGTCTAATACATAGTACAGAACATTATTAGACTGTAGCCTACGTATCAGTACATAATATCTAGGTCTAAGACATAACATTATTAGACTGTAGCCTACGTATCAGTACATAATATCTAGGTCTAATACATAGTACAGAACATTATTAGACTGTAGCCTACGTATCAGTACATAATATCTAGGTCTAATACATAGTACAGAACATTATTAGACTGTAGCCTACGTATCAGTACATAATATCTAGGTCTAATACATAGTACAGAACATTATTAGACTGTAGCCTACGTATCAGTACATAATATATAGGTCTAATACATAGTACAGAACATTATTAGACTGTAGCTTACGTATCAGTACATAATATCTAGGTCTAAGACATAGTACAGAACATTATTAGACTGTAGCCTACGTATCAGTACATAATATCTAGGTCTAATACATAGTACAGAACATTATTAGACTGTAGCCTACGTATCAGTACATAATATCTAGGTCTAAGACATAGTACAGAACATTATTAGACTGTAGCCTACGTATCAGTACATAATATCTAGGTCTAATACATAGTACAGAACATTATTAGACTGTAGCCTACGTATCAGTACACATTATTAGACTGTAGCCTACGTATCAGTACATAATATCTAGGTCTAAGACATAGTACATAACATTATTAGACTGTAGCCTACGTATCAGTACATAATATCTAGGTCTAATACATAGTACAGAACATTATTAGACTGTAGCCTACGTATCAGTACATAATATCTAGGTCTAAGACATAACATTATTAGACTGTAGCCTACGTATCAGTACATAATATCTAGGTCTAATACATAGTACAGAACATTATTAGACTGTAGCCTACGTATCAGTACATAATATCTAGGTCTAATACATAGTACAGAACATTATTAGACTGTAGCCTACGTATCAGTACATAATATCTAGGTCTAATACATAGTACAGAACATTATTAGACTGTAGCCTACGTATCAGTACATAATATCTAGGTCTAAGACATAGTACATAACATTATTAGACTGTAGCCTACGTATCAGTACATAATATCTAGGTCTAATACATAGTACATAACATTATTAGACTGTAGCCTACGTATCAGTACACAATATCTAGATCTAATACATAGTACAGAACATTATTAGACTGTAGCCTACGTATCAGTACATAATATCTAGGTCTAATACATAACATTATTAGACTGTAGCCTACGTATCAGTACATAATATCTAGGTCTAATACATAGTACAGAACATTATTAGACTGTAGCCTACGTATCAGTACATAATATCTAGGTCTAATACATAGTACAGAACATTATTAGACTGTAGCCTACGTATCAGTACATAATATATAGGTCTAATACATAGTACAGAACATTATTAGACTGTAGCCTACGTATCAGTACATAATATATAGGTCTAATACATAGTACAGAACATTATTAGACTGTAGCCTACGTATCAGTACATAATATCTAGGTCTAATACATAGTACAGAACATTATTAGACTGTAGCCTACGTATCAGTACATAATATCTAGGTCTAAGACATAGTACAGAACATTATTAGACTGTAGCCTACGTATCAGTACATAATATATAGGTCTAATACATAGTACAGAACATTATTAGACTGTAGCCTACGTATCAGTACATAATATATAGGTCTAATACATAGTACAGAACATTATTAGACTGTAGCCTACGTATCAGTACATAATATATAGGTCTAATACATAGTACAGAACATTATTAGACTGTAGCCTACGTATCAGTACATAATATCTAGGTCTAATACCTAGTACAGAACATTATTAGACTGTAGCCTACGTATCAGTACATAATATATAGGTCTAATACATAGTACAGAACATTATTAGACTGTAGCCTACGTATCAGTACATAATATCTAGGTCTAATACATAGTACAGAACATTATTAGACTGTAGCCTACGTATCAGTACATAATATCTAGGTCTAATACATAGTACAGAACATTATTAGACTGTAGCCTACGTATCAGTACATAATATCTAGGTCTAATACATAGTACAGAACATTATTAGACTGTAGCCTACGTATCAGTACATAATATCTAGGTCTAATACATAGTACAGAACATTATTAGACTGTAGCCTACGTATCAGTACATAATATCTAGGTCTAATACATAGTACAGAACATTATTAGACTGTAGCCTACGTATCAGTACATAATATCTAGGTCTAATACATAGTACAGAACATTATTAGACTGTAGCCTACGTATCAGTACATAATATATAGGTCTAATACATAGTACAGAACATTATTAGACTGTAGCCTACGTATCAGTACATAATATCTAGGTCTAATACATAGTACAGTGAAAATTACAATACAAGATATACAAAATGGCTGTGTCTTTTCACAGTCCCCTTTGAGCAGTAAGGTGTTATTTGGTGTGTTTTTTAAACTGGTTTTATTGCTAGCTTGAGTTACCTGGGTTACCAGAGACTTGAGGCTTGAGTTACCTGGGTTACCAGAGACTTGAGGCTTGAGTTACCTGGGTTACCAGAGACTTGAGGCTTGAGTTACCTGGGTTACCAGAGACTTGAGGCTTGAGTTAACTGGGTTACCAGAGACTTGAGGCTTGAGTTACCTGGGTTACCAGAGACTTGAGGCTTGAGTTACCTGGGTTACCAGAGTCTTCCACGTAGTCATGGCTCTATTTAATAATGTGCATTTCCCAGCCTCTGTTCTGGACTTGGGGACTGTGAAGAGACCTCTGGTTACATGTCTTGTGTTGTACCGACGAGTGTCTGTACTGTGAAGAGACCTCTGGTTGCATGTCTTGTGTTGTACCGACGAGTGTCTGTACTGTGAAGAGACCTCTGGTTGCATGTCTTGTGTTGTACTGACGAGTGTCTGTACTGTGAAGAGACCTCTGGTTACATGTCTTGTGTTGTACTGACCAGCTGTACTGGTCTTTAGTTTTTAGTGATGTGGTTCTGTAGGGTTTTAATGATGTGGTTCTGTTGGGTTTTAGTGATGTGGTTCTGTAGGGGTTTTAATGATGTGGTTCTGTAGGGGTTTTAATTATATGGGTCTGTAGGGGTTTTAATGATGTGGTTCTGTAGGGTTTTAATGATGTGGTTCTGTAAGGCTTTTTGTGATTTGGTTCTGTAGGGTTTTAATGATATAGTTCTGTAGGGTTCTGTTGATGTGGTTCTGTTTGTTCTATAGTTCTTTCCAGGGTTCTCTAGAGGCAGGGGGCGACTCTCCGTCCCCCACCTCCACCCCAGCCTCCCCTCAGACCAAGACAGCCAGCGAAGGAGAGCTGAGCACCACCGCCACAGAGCTGCTACAAGACTACATGACCACGGTAGGGTGGATGTGTTGTGTGTCTGTGCGTGTATAGATCTATAACGGTGCCTGAGAGGATGTCTGCCGTTTAACCAACGGCTATTTTGTGTGGGGTTTTTTTTCACATTGTTTGTAACTTATTTTGTACATAATGTTGATGCTACCGTCTCTTATGACCGGAAAGAGATTCTGGATATCAGAACAGTGATTACTCACCTCGAACTGGATGAAGATTTTTTTTTACTTTAATGAGTCCGACGAGAAGGATACACTGCTATCCGGAGAACAGGCCCAAATCCCCGTCATTCGCGTGAAGAAAAGACAGAAGTACATGGGGCAGAGATCAGGGTGCATCGTCGGCGAGTGGGTAACCCCGCCTCTACCATCCGTTCTATCAGACAACATGCAATCACTGGAGAATAAACTGGATGATCTCCGTTCCAGACTATCCTACCAACGGGGTATTAAACTGTAATATCTTATGTTTCAACCAAGTCGTGGCTGAACGACGACACGGATATACTATACAGTTGGCTGGGTGTTCCGTGCAACGGCGGGACAGAACAGCTACGTCTGGTAAGACGAGGGGTGGTGGGGGTGTTTCTATTCGTCAATAACAGCTGGTGCACATTGTCTAATGTTAAAGAAGTCTTGAGGTATTGCACCTCATGATAAGCTGTAGACCACACTATCTACCAAGAGAGTTCTCATCTATATTTTTTGTAGCCGTCTATTTACCACCACAAACAGATGCTGGCACTAAGACTGCACTCAAAGAGCTGTACAAGGCCATAAGCAAACAATAAATTATCATCGGGCCACCTGGAAAGTGTCTACACTGACATTTTCAACCTCTCCCTGACCAAGTCTGTAATACCTACATGTTTCAAGCAGACCACCATAGTCCCTGTGCCCAAGGAAGCGTTGGTAAACTGCCTAAATGACTCACGTCGAGAGCCATGAAGTGCTTTGAAAGACTGGTCATGGCTCACATCAACACCATTTATCTCCCGGAAACCCTAGACCCACTTCAATTTGCATATCACCCCAACAGATCGGATGACGCAATCTCAATCGCACTCAACACTGCCCTTTCCCACCTGGACAAAATGAACTACTATGTGAGAATGCTGTTCATTGATTTACAGCTCAGTGTTCAACATCGTAGTGCCCACAAAGCTCATCATTAAGCTAAGGACCCTGGGACTAAACACCTCCCTCTGCAACTGGATCCTGGGCTTTCTTACAGGCCGCCCCCAGGTGGTAAAAGTAGGCAACAACACATCTGCCACACTGACCCTCAACACTGGGCCCCTCGGGGGTGCGTGCTTAGTCCCCTCCTGTAGTCACTGTTCACCCACGACCCCAGCAACATCATTAAGTTAGCTGAAGCCACAACAGTGGTAGGCCTGATTACCGACAACGATGAGACTGCCTATAGGGAGGAGGTCAGAGACCTGGCTGTGTGGTTTCAGGATAACAACCTCTCCCTTAACATGAGCAAGACAAAGGAGCTGATCGTGGACTACAGGAAAAAGAGGGCAGAACACGCCCCCATTCGCATCAATGGGGCTGTAGTGGAGCGGGTCGACAGTTTCAAGTTCCTTGGTGTCCACATCACAACCAAACTATCATGGTCGAAACACACCAAGACAGTCCTGAAGAGAGCACGACAACGCCTATTCCCCCTCAGGAGACTGAAAAGATTTGGCATGGGTCCCCAGATCCTCAAAAAGTTCTACAGCTGCACCATCGAGAGCATCCTGACCGGTTGCCTCATCGCCTGGTACGGCAATTGCTCGGCATCTGACCGTAAGACGCTACAGAGGGTAGTGCATACGGCCCGGTACATCACTGGGGCCAAGCTTCCTGCCATCCAGGACCTCTATACCAGGCGGTGTCAGAGAAACGGCCAAATAATTGTGCGACTCCAGTCACACAAGTCATAGACTTTTCTCTGTGCTACTATACGGCAAGCGGTACCGGAGCACCAAGCCTAGGTCCAAAACAGCTTAGACCCCAAGCAATAAGACTGCTGAACAATGTATACCACTTGTCAATAAAAGTATGTGAACCCTTTGGAATTACCCGGATTTCTGCATAAATTGGTCATCAAATTTGATCTGATCTTCATCTAAGTCACAAAAATAGACAAGCACTATGTGTTTAAACTAATAACTCTGTAACTCTTGAAGGAGCGGCGTTTCTGGCCAAATATTCTGTGGACAGATGAAACTACAGTTGAGTTGTTTTGGAAGGAACACACAACACCATGTGTGGAGAAAACATTTTTTAAAGTATGGTGGAGGGAGCATCACTGTTTCCTGCCTCAGGGCCTGGACAGCTTGCTATCATCGACAGATTTCCCAAGTTTATCAAGACATTTAAAACGTATAATTGTTTGTGTTATTAGTTTAAGCAGACTGTCTGTCTATCGCTGTGACATAGATGAAGATCAGATCAAATTGTTTGACTAATTTATGCAGAAATCCAGGTGATTCCGAAGGGTTCATACTTTTTTCTTGCCACTGTAGCCATCGTCATTGTTATTTAATTGTTTTTACTTTAGTCTATTTAGTAAATATCTCAACTCTATTTCTTGAACTACGCAGTTCTTGGTTAAGGGTTTGTAAGTAAACATTTCACGGTAAGGTTTACACCTGTTGTATTCGGCGAATGTGACAAATAATGTTTGATTTGATGTATGAGGCTTTGGTGATCTATATAGTATGTACAGCTGTTTAGTTGCAGCTAACCCTCTTTTAGGCTCATCTCATTTTATTTTTCTTTAACCTTTTTCCCTCCCCTCTCCCCCCTTTTCTCTCCCCCTTTTCTCTCCCCCTTTTCTCTCCCCCTTTTCTCTCTCTCTCTCTCTCTCTCTCTCTCTCTCTCTCTCTCTCTCTCTCTCTCTCTCTCTCTCTCTCTCTCTCTCTCTCTCTCTCTCTCTCTCTCTCTCTCTCTCTCTCTCTCTCTCTCTCTCTCTCTCTCTCTCTCTCTCTCTCTCTCTCTCTCTCTCTCTCTCTCTCTCTCTCTCTCTCTCTCTCTCTCTCTCTCTCTCTCTCTCTCTCTCTCTCTCTCTCTCTCTCTCTCTCTCTCTCTCTCTCTCTCTCTCTCTCTCTCCCTCCCTCCGCCCTCTTTTCCTCTAAGTTGCGTACCAAGTTGTCGTCTCAGGAGATCCAGCAGTTTGCTACTCTTCTTCATGAGTACCGTAACGGAGCGTCCGTCCATGAGTTCTGTATCAACCTTCGCCAGCTCTACGGGGACAGCAGGAAGTTCCTCCTACTGGGTGAGAACCACTTCCTGTATGGGGGTCACAGGGTAAAAGGTCGAACCTGGGATGTGTTTAGAGGTCAAGGCGAGCAGCAGGAAACAGTTGTGAAACGAACGGGAGATGTTTACCTGAGCTTGACCATTGAGAATGCTTATTTCGTGTTTCCCAATCCCTGTTTTTGCTTTCGTTGTGCCTTTATTGAACAGGACCTTGCTGTTTCAGCTTGACTGTGAAATGAGTCAGCACTATTTCAGTTCACTTAAGGCTCTCGGGGTTCTACAGTGGGACCATTTTATGTGCCTACATATGTGCTGTGTGTCCTGGATTGTTAATTTAGGAGCACCTGTGAGTCTAGAGAAATTGAGGGACTCTAGCTTTAATACCTAAAATAATTTTCATTGTGCTGCTAAATTTACTTGGCTCCTTAGAGCCCCTGGTTCTGTGATTCAGACTGTCTGTGCATTGTCCTTTTTCCCCCTTTACGATCCCACGTCCATCCAGGTCTGAGGCCGTTCATCCCAGAGAAGGACAGCCAACACTTTGAGAACTTCCTGGAGACCATCGGTGTTAAGGACGGTCGTGGCATCATCACTGACAGCTTCGGACGCTACCGCCGCACCGCCAGCTCCGCCTCCGACTCAACCACCAATGGGAACGGGGCGGTGGGAGGGGACGGGGGTGGGTCTGACGAAGGGCTTGTGCCCTCCGAAGGAGACGAATGGGACCGTATGATCTCTGATATCAGTAATGATATAGAGGCTCTGGGTGTCAGTATGGACCAAGAAGGGGTCACTCCCTAGCCTCTAACCCCTTGCCTCGAGTCTGGGTTGCAGTATGGCCCGAGAGGGGATGACACCCTACCCCCCTAGACCCTACTCCCTACCATCGAGACTGTGCTTCAGTATGTACCAAGAGGGGTCACACCCTAGACTCTAACCCCTTGCCTCGAGTCTGGGTTGCAGAATGGACCAAGACGGGATGACACCCTAGACCCTACTTTCTACCATCGAGACTGTGCTGCAGTATGTACCAAGAGGGGTCACACCCTAGACCCTAAACCCATCTCCCTATGCCCTAACTCATACCCCCTAGTCCCTACTCGTCCTAAACCAAGAGAGAGGACGATCCAGCCAGCCCAGATCCAACACCCTGATGATGACATGCTGTGCATTGTGGCCAATCAGCTTTCAGTGTGAGCCAGTGGACCAATCCGCTCGGCCTTTTAAAGAAAATGTTATTGATCCATTCGTAGTGGTTTTTACTAACTGACTGAATGGCAGCCTTTTAAGTCTCTGGAGTTTTGCTCGTTATTGGCAGCATCTGCCATCAGTGACCAGGATGAAGCTGAGTCGCCCTCCTGAGGGCAGCCATCATGAATACCCACAATGCTCTGTCTGGTGTCTCGCTTCACAATGGGTGCGTTTGACATTGTAGCCGACTTTAAAAGGCGAGTCGAGACCGACTGATCTACAAATCACCTCGTTAAAAACGACCTACTAGAGTATTATATGTGGGTCAAGTCAGTCACAGTTTTCCCGGGGGGGGGGGGATGTAAGGAAAGGATGTAAGGAAACTGAAATCTCTTTAAGAAAAAAGTATTTAGTCAGCCACTTTTTTTCAGTTTAAACTGAAGGATGTTGATGAGGATTTTTGTAATTGTGCTAATGTGATTTCGGCGGGCTGCGGGAGAATCCACTCTGGGAGGGGTTAACTTAACCCACCAAGTATTTCCTCCTGCTCTGTATATTATTTACTGCTTTCCTTTTTATTATGTGTTTCAAATGCACCCTATTCCCTATTTAGTGCACTACTTTTGACCAGAGATTTATGGGCACTCATCAAAAGCAGCGCACTAAATAGGGAATAGCGTGTTCTTTGGTGTTCGGACTTTGTGTTTTATTTACTTGTACTGTTTTGTTGTGGTTTTATATGTTTTACACTTAGCCTAGCATTTAACCTTAGCCTAGCATTTAACCTTAGCCTAGCATTTAACCTTAGCCTAGCATTTAGCCTTAGCCTAGAATTTAGCCTTAGCCTAGCATTTAGCCTTAGCCTAGCATTTAGCCTTAGCCTAGCGTTTTTTTTTATTAACGTTTACCTTTGTCTTTTCTCAGTCAACGACGTCTGTTGATAAAATGTGACTGTATTGCAAAACTGAAAACTCTCATTCAGAATATCTGGATGGAGAACATATCTGACAAAGCCAGTTACTGGCGGATTGACAATTCAATGCCCGATCTCTTCTCATAGCGCAGACCGACCAAACCAACCTTACCTTCAGCCATGCACAGTAGATCACCTGCTGGGCGTTGACAAAGGTGACGATTCAACATGTACAATCGTCTGGAAAATGAAATGGCGGCCGTCGATCATTGTGGTGTGTTTCCTCTGATCATCCCCTATCACCAGTCATTGTGTCTTCAGATCTAAGTGGCACTAAAGTAGTATACTATATACCAACCCCTATGGGTCCTGGTCTAAAGTAATATACAATATACCAACCCCTAAGGGTCCTGGTCTAAAGTAGTGTACTATATACCAACCCCTATGGGTCCTGGTCTAAAGTAGTATACTATATACCAACCCCTATGGGTCCTGGTCTAAAGTAGTATACTATATACCAACCCCTATGGGTCCTGGTCTAAAGTAGTAT
Source organism: Oncorhynchus clarkii lewisi (assembly GCF_045791955.1). Lineage (NCBI taxonomy): Eukaryota > Metazoa > Chordata > Actinopteri > Salmoniformes > Salmonidae > Oncorhynchus > Oncorhynchus clarkii. The sequence continues at coordinate 4,273,964 of NC_092154.1, read as the reverse complement.
ACTATATACCAACCCCTATGGGTCCTGGTCTAAAGTAGTATACTATATACCAACCCCTAAGGGTCCTGGTCTAAAGTAGTATACTCTGTACCAACCCCTATGGGCCCTGGTCTAAAGTAGTATACTATATACCAACCCCAATAGGCCCTAGGGTACAGTAGTATACTGTATACCAACCCCTATGGGCCCTAGGGTACAGTAGTATACTATATACCAACCCCTATGGGCCCTAGGGTACAGTAGTATACTATATACCAACCCCTATGGGCCCTAGGGTACAGTAGTATACTATATACCAACCCCTATGGGCCCTAGGGTACAGTAGTATACTATATACCAACCCCAATAGGCCCTAGGGTACAGTAGTATACTGTATACCAACCCCTATGGGTCCTAGGGTACAGTAGTATACTGTATACCAACCCCTATGGGCCCTGGGGTACAGTAGTATACTGTATACCAACCCCTATGGGCCCTGGGGTACAGTAGTATACTATATATCAGGGGTGCACAGTTAGAATTCAGAGGTCCAGTGACTGCCCCCCCCCCCCCAAAAGGTCCAAACCATTAAAATGTCTATCGTGCGCCATGATTTGGGATCATATGTAGTTCTTGTATATGTATAGCTAATAAACAAAGAACTACATTACAATGACATTTCAACAATATTTATTGCACATTTTCAATGCAGACACAACAAGACTGACTGCATCGTCACACAGCAAGACTGCATCGTCACACAACAAGACTGCATCGTCACACAACAAGACTGCATCGTCACACAACAAGACTGCATCGTCACACAAGACTGCATCACAAAACAAGACTGCATCACCACAAAACAAGACTGCATCGTCACACAACAAGACTGCATCTTCACAAAACAAGACTGCATCGTCACACAACAAGAGTGACTGCATCGTCACACAACAAGAGTGACTGCATCGTCACACAACAAGAGTGACTGCATCGTCACACAACAAGACTGACTGCATCGTCACACAACAAGACTGACTGCATCGTCACACAACAAGACTGACTGCATCGTCACACAACAAGACTGACTGCATCGTCACACAACAAGACTGCATCGTCACACAACAAGACTGCATCGTCACACAACAAGACTACATCGTCACACAACAAGACTGCATCGTCACACAACAAGACTGCATCGTCACACAACAAGACTGCATCACACAACAAGACTGCATCACACAACAAGACTGCATCACACAACAAGACTGCATCGTCACACAACAAGACTGCATCATCACACAACAAGACTGCATTGTCACGGTGTGTACTGATTGTTTTCCCTGGTCTAACCAAACTGTCTCAGACACAGCTGTATGTGGAGCCAAACATGGTCAAGGTGTGTAGTGATAGTTTGGTTAGACCAGGGAACACAGTCTCAGACACAGCTGTATGTGGAGCCAAACAGGGTCAAGGTGTGTACTGATAGTTTGGTTAGACCAGGGAACACAGTCTCAGACACAGCTGTATGTGGAGCCAAACATGGTCAAGGTGTGTACTGATACTGTTAGACCAGGGAACACAGTCTCAGACACAGCTGTATGTGGAGACAAACATGGTCAAGGTGTGTACTGATAGTTTGGTTAGACCAGGGAACACAGTCTCAGACACAGCTGTATGTGGAGCCAAACAGGGTCAAGGTGTGTACTGATAGTTTGGTTAGACCAGGGAACACAGTCTCAGACACAGCTGTATGTGGAGCCAAACAGGGTCAAGGTGTGTACTGATAGTTTGGTTAGACCAGGGAACACAGTCTCAGACACAGCTGTATGTGGAGCCAAACAGGGTCAAGGTGTGTACTGATAGTTTGGTTAGACCAGGGAACACCGTCTCAGACACAGCCTGATTGGGTCATGATCAGTCAGCTGGTTAGACCAGGAGAACACAGTCTCAGAAACAGCCTGATTGGGTCATGATCAGTCAGCTGGTTAGACCAGGAGAACACAGTCCCAGACACAGCCTGATAGGGTCATGATCAGTTAGTTGGTTAGACCAGGGAACACAGTCTCAGACACAGCCTGATAGGGTCATGATCAGTCAGCTGGTTAGACCAGGAGAACACAGTCTCAGACACAGCCTGATAGGGTCATGATCAGTTAGTTGGTTAGACCAGGAGAACACAGTCTCAGACACAGCCTTTTAGGGTCATGATCAGTCAGCTGGTTAGACCAGGAGAACACAGTCTCAGACACAGCCTGATAGGGTCATGATCAGTTAGTTGGTTAGACCAGGAGAACACAGTCTCAGACACAGCCTGATAGGGCCATGATCAGTTAGCTGGTTAGACCAGGGAACACAGTCTGACACAGCCTGATAGGGTCATGATCAGTTAGTTGGTTAGACCAGGAGAACACAGTCTCAGACACAGTCTGACACAGCCAGGAAGGGTCATGATCAGTTAGCTGGTTAGACCAGGGAACACAGTCTGACACAGCCTGATAGGGTCATGATCAGTTAGCTGGTTAGACCAGGAGAACACAGTCTCAGACACAGCCTGATAGGGTCATGATCAGTTAGTTGGTTAGACCAGGGAACACAGTCTGACACAGCCTGATAGGGCCATGATCAGTTAGTTGGTTAGACCAGGGAACACAGTCTGACACAGCCTGATAGGGCCATGATCAGTTAGTTGGTTAGACCAGGAGAACACAGTCTGACACAGCCTGATAGGGTCATGATCAGTTAGCTGGTTAGACCAGGAGAACACAGTCTCAGACACAGCCTGATAGGGCCATGATCAGTTAGTTGGTTAGACCAGGGAACACAGTCTGACACAGCCTGATAGGGTCATGATCAGTTAGCTGGTTAGACCAGGGAACACAGTCTGACACAGCCTGATAGGGTCATGATCAGTTAGTTGGTTAGACCAGGGAACACAGTCTGACACAGCCTGATAGGGTCATGATCAGTTAGTGAAAGTGCTCTCTCAGTGCAACATTTGCTTGCAGATCAATCCATTCCATCTGTAGAGATCCAGTACGTGCCCACGTGAAGATCTGTGTCACCTCCTTTGAAAATCCTCTGACATCTGTGATGAAGATTAGATTCTCAAATTAGAAGAAGGCGCTGCTGTCCAAGGCTGAAGCTGTCAAAGTGATTTTCTGACGTTTCCAATCAGCTCATCTATCAAGTCAACATGAGGAGAAAAATCTCTCTCTCCCTGAATCTGTTCCTTTTGGGACGTGTGCTCCGTCTCCTTGAACACTTCCAGTTTACTCTGGAAGGAGTCGGACAGATGTCATCAAATCACAAACTGAATCGTTCTTGCCCTGTAGTTTCACGTTGAGCTCATTTAAGGTGTGATTTCGACCAAAAAAAATGCAGAAAAATATAAATTTTGGAGACTTGCATGGGGACAGAGGACAGGAGACTGGCATGGGGACAGAGGTCAGGAGACTAGCATGGGGACAGGAGACTGGCATGGGGACAGAGGGCGGGAGACTGGCATGGGGACAGAGGACAGGAGACTGGCATGGGGACAGAGGACAGGAGACTGGCATGGGGACAGAGGACAGGAGACTGGCATGGGGACAGAGGACAGGAGACTGGCATGGGGACAGAGGACAGGAGACTGGCATGGGGACAGAGGACAGGAGACTGGCATGGGGACAGAGGACAGGAGACTGGCATGGGGACAGAGGACAGGAGACTGGCATGGGGACAGAGGACAGGAGACTGACATGGGGACAGATGACAGGAGACTGGCATGGGGACAGAGGACAGGAGACTGGCATGGGGACAGAGGACAGGAGACTGGCATGGGGACAGAGGACAGGAGACTGGCATGGGGACAGGAGACTGGCATGGGGACAACTTGAACATCTTACACTAGTTTGGTGTATTAACATAAACAAGACAAGTGAAAGACAAACCACTTTAAAAAGGTGTACAGATGAGGTTGGAAACCCAAGAGTATATAAAACATGTTTTACCACACCCCCAAAAAATACAACTATAAACTGAGTGTACAAAACATTAAGAACACCAGCTCTTTCCATGACACAGACAGACCAGGTGAATCCAGGTGAAACCAGGTGAAAGCTGTGATCTCTTATTGACGTCACTTGTTTAAATCCACAGTGGAGAAAATTGAATGTTAATTTTTAGACCATAAAGTTGTCAGTACGTCCAACCGGCCTCACAACCACAGACCATGTCTATGGCGTCATGTGGCCGAGCGGTTTGCTGACGTCAACGTGGTGAACAGAGGGACAACCGTAGACCACGTCTATGGCGTCATGTGGGCGAGCGGTTTGCTGACGTCAACGTGGTGAACAGAGGGACAACCCCAGACCACGTCTATGGCGTCGTGTGGGCGAGCGGTTTGCTGACGTCAACGTGGTGAACAGAGGGACAACCGCAGACCACGTCTATGGCGTCGTGTGGGCGAGCGGTTTGCTGACGTCAACGTGGTGAACAGAGGGACAACCGCTGACCACGTCTATGGCGTCGTGTGGGCGAGCGGTTTGCTGACGTCAACGTGGTGAACAGAGGGACAACCGCTGACCACGTCTATGGCGTCGTGTGGGCGAGCGGTTTGCTGACGTCAACGTGGTGAACAGAGGGACAACCGCAGACCACGTCTATGGCGTCGTGTGGGCGAGCGGTTTGCTGACGTCAACGTGGTGAACAGAGGGACAACCGCTGACCACGTCTATGGCGTCATGTGGGCGAGCGGTTTGCTGACGTGGTGAACAGAGGGACAACCGCAGACCACGTCTATGGCGTCGTGTGGGCGAGCGGTTTGCTGACGTCAACGTGGTGAACAGAGGGACAACCGCAAACCACGTCTATGGCGTCGTGTGGGCGAGCGGTTTGCTGACGTCAACGTGGTGAACAGAGGGACAACCGCTGACCACGTCTATGGCGTCGTGTGGCCGAGCGGTTTGCTGACGTCAACGTGGTGAACAGAGGGACAACCGCAAACCACGTCTATGGCGTCGTGTGGCCGAGCGGTTTGCTGACGTCAACGTGGTGAACAGAGGGACAACCGCAAACCACGTCTATGGCGTCGTGTGGGCGAGCGGTTTGCTGACGTCAACGTGGTGAACAGAGGGACAACCGCTGACCACGTCTATGGCGTCGTGTGGGCGAGCGGTTTGCTGACGTCAACGTGGTGAACAGAGGGACAACCGCAGACCACGTCTATGGCGTCGTGTGGGCGAGCGGTTTGCTGACGTCAACGTGGTGAACAGAGGGACAACCGCAAACCACGTCTATGGCGTCGTGTGGGCGAGCGGTTTGCTGACGTCAACGTGGTGAACAGAGGGACAACCGCTGACCACGTCTATGGCGTCGTGTGGGCGAGCGGTTTGCTGACGTCAACGTGGTGAACAGAGGGACAACCGCAGACCACGTCTATGGCGTCGTGTGGGCGAGCGGTTTGCTGACGTCAACGTGGTGAACAGAGGGACAACCGCAAACCACGTCTATGGCGTCGTGTGGGCGAGCGGTTTGCTGACGTCAACGTGGTGAACAGAGGGACCCGTGGTGACAGTGGGGTTATGGTTTGGGCAGACATAAGTTACTGATAACAAACACAATTGCGTTTTATCTATGGCAATTTGATTGCACAAAAATATAATGACGAGGCCCTTTTTAAAAAAAAAAAAATTAAAAAAATTGTGATCTGTGACCAACAGATGCATATCTGTATTCCCAGTCATGTGAAATCCATAGATTAGGACCTAATGAATCGATTTAAATTGACTGAATTCCTCATATGAACTGTAACTCAGTAAAATCAATGAAATTGTTGCGTGTTGTGTTTATATCTTTGTTCAGTATACATATGGGCAGTACCAAAACAAGTGATCTAATGGTTTTGTCGCCTCCTCCCCCCATATACATAACATTCTATTGGTTGCAAGAATTTTGTATAATTTAAATATTTTTTTTTGTATTTTTTTTTAATCAGAAGTTTTGTCTTAAACCATGTCTGTCTTTTTTATTTGTTATTCCTAAATGTTCAAACGTTTGAGGTCACTTAGAAATGTTCCTTGTTATTTTTTAAAGAAAAGCACATTTTTGGTCCATTTTTAAATGAACACCACATTGATCAGAAATACAGTGTAGACATTGTTAATGTTGTAAATGACTATTGTAGCTGGAAACTGCAAAAAAAAAATAATGGAATATCTCCATAGGCGTACAGAGGCCCATTATCAGCAACCATCACTCCTGTGTTCCAATGGCACGTTGTGTTAGCTAATCCAAGTTTATCATTTTAAAAGGCTAAATGATCATTAGAAAACCCTTTTACAATTATGTTAGCACAGCTGAAAACTGTTGTGCTGATTAAAGAAGCAATAAAACTGGCCTTCAGGAGTGATGGCCCCTCAGACCCCTTGACTTTGGAGAAAATTGATGAAGGAAAAAAACAATTGAATCCATTTTAGAATAAGGCTGTAACGTAATAAAATGTGGAAAAGGAGAAGGGGTCTGAATACTTTCTAAATGCTCTGTAAATAGGCCTGTTTAATCCGGTCCGGTTTGCCATTCCAGAATAAAGTGGAATATTTTTTTGCTCATATAATTTGAAAATACGAGTTATTAGGTGTAGTTACGGTCATTAGTCTATTTACTTAAGGAGTTCATCAGGGTGACTTTTCCACAACGAGACAGGTGTTGTCCTTTCCATGGTAGCAAGATCATCTGTTTTTGCTAATTTTCTATTAAAATGTATTGTAGTGAGAATTTCTTTCGGGATGTGAGTACAGAGCAGGACCATTTTATTGTTAAACTACAGTACACGGTAAGTACACGGTAATGTAAAAGTTGTATTTGTTTTGCGATCCAATACGTAATATGGTGCACATATCATCATCATTATAACCCAGAGAGGTTTTAAAAAATGACCTAGATCCTCTACGAGGATGTGGAAGGATCCAGATTGCAGATTTAAAAGAAAACATGATCAATGACACCTATTTATTTTATGTTTTTAAATCCCTGGATCCAGCCAAGTTGTGGGAAGCCCTCGAGTCAACACGGTGGTTATTGTTTACTCGGTGTAATAGGGAATAGGCTGCCATTCTGATACTCAAGTTCACGTTATATTCCAAGTCTTTACAAGGACCAAACATTTTGAACATTTTTGATTTCAGACAACTGAATAATATTATATTTGCCCACGGTTTCAATTCACTGACCAACGGTCTGTCTAACGAGGACCTCCGGTTTCAATTCACTGACCAACGGTCTGTCTAACGAGGACCTCCTGTTTCAATTCACTGACCAACGGTCTGTCTAACGAGGACCTCCTGTTTCAATTCACTGACCAACGGTCTGTCTAACGAGGACCTCCTGTTTCAATTCACTGACCAACGGTCTGTCTAACGAGGACCTCCTGTTTCAATTCACTGACCAACGGTCTGTCTAACGAGGACCTCCTGTTTCAATTCACTGACCAACGGTCTGTCTAACGAGGACCTCCTGTTTCAATTCACTGACCAACGGTCTGTCTAACGAGGACCTCCTGTTTCAATTCACTGACCAACGGTCTGTCTAACGAGGACCTCCTGTTTCAATTCACTGACCAACGGTCTGTCTAACGAGGACCTCCTGTTTCAATTCACTGACCAACGGTCTGTCTAACGAGGACCTCCTGTTTCAATTCACTGACCAACGGTCTGTCTAACGAGGACCTCCTGTTTCAATTCACTGACCAACGGTCTGTCTAACGAGGACCTCCTGTTTCAATTCACTGACCAACGGTCTGTCTAACGAGGACCTCCTGTTTCAATTCACTGACCAACGGTCTGTCTAACGAGGACCTCCTGTTTCAATTCACTGACCAACGGTCTGTCTAACGAGGACCTCCTGTTTCAATTCACTGACCAACGGTCTGTCTAACGAGGACCTCCTGTTTCAATTCACTGACCAACGGTCTGTCTAACGAGGACCTCCTGTTTCAATTCACTGACCAACGGTCTGTCTAACGAGGACCTCCTGTTTCAATTCACTGACCAACGGTCTGTCTAACGAGGACCTCCTGTATGCTTCCTTGATGAATAGACTCGTTTGCTCGACGGCATAAGGTTGACACTATATTCTTTTGCAGTAGCCTGCTGTACGTTGCTGTCTAGTATGGAGCTGAGGAAGCATCGACTGTGACTGGATATCTGATCCAGAGGGTTTATATAACCGTAGTATCCTCTGACTGGCTGTCTAGCCGTCCGATCTATGAATGTGAATTTCTCCAGTCCCAACCCTCAGTTAGCCGTTTACTACAGCAAAGACCGCTAGGTTGTTTTCAAATCCCAGATTTTACTATTCACAATCTCCTTCATCCCCATGGCAACGACACCTCACAGTCAGTCAGTCAGCGCCTCAGTCAGTCAGTCAGTCAGCGCCTCACAGCCAGTCAGTCAGTCAGCACCTCACAGTCAGTCAGTCAGCGCCTCACAACTAGTCAGTCAGTCAGCGCCTCACAGCCAGTCAGTCAGTCAGCGTCTCACAACCAGTCAGTCAGTCAGTCAGCACCTCACAACTAGTCAGTCAGTCAGCGCCTCACAGCCAGTCAGTCAGCGCCTCACAGCCAGTCAGTCAGCGCCTCACAGCCAGTCAGTCAGTCAGCACCTCACAACTAGTCAGTCAGCGCCTCACAGCCAGTCAGTCAGCGCCTCACAGCCAGTCATTCCAAACAGCGTCAGTGGGTGTGTTCGAGCGGTAAGCCTAACAAATCCGACTGTAGTCCACAGTGAAGTCAGGGGAAGTGCATCTGCAACAGCCAAAAGACACTGGGGTTTTTCCCAACAGCAAGGCTCAGATCAACATGGCAGTGTCTATATAGCTGCTGTTGCTATAAACGGTTTTCTATACCCCTCCCCCCATATCACACCCTCACAAACTGAAAATGTAGCGTGTGTACAATGAATTGGTTAGAGAGAATCTCTAGCGACTTAAATTGTATCACCCGTAGCTTTGGAATCGATGAAAAGTCGCTTCCTGTTTCAGTCACTTCTTTGGCCACGTTTGCGTGGGTAAAAAAAAAACACCCTAACGATTGGTTGATACATAGTTCCTCCCACAATGCAGCAGAGGACGGCATGGTACAGTGGGTGAGTATCTACTGCAGAGAGACCTGAAGGAGACTTCATCAACACCTGCAAGACCTTTTGATCACTTTATTATTTTTTAAAGTTCATGCAATCGACAAGTAGTCGCAAGTCGGACAATTTCTATACCCATAATGCAACACTCTGTGAAAGGCGGTGACCAACGTTAGTCAAAGTCTTCAAAAAAGTAATCTCGAATGCGCCCAGTCAGTCACTGACTCCCGGCCAAGTGACTTTCTCTCCAGAGATCTGTGTGATGTCTTCATTCCTTCTCTGTTGATCAAAGGTCTTGTTTCTGCTCCGATGAGCTCACACAACGCCTCTGCTCAACCGTGAACAGCCCAGCAGAAACACAAGTCATTCGTAACATGCCACGTTTGCCAGCCCAGCATACCCCAGGTCATCATAACATAACATGTATGTATTCCCAGGTTATACTGGGTGTACAGGACAAAATACACCTGTCAAGGGCAGCACATGGAGAGAAATAGGAGAGGAGAGAGGGCCCCTGGTAGTGGAGTACAGGGGTGAGTAACTCTGTAGCCCCCTGGTAGAGGGGAGAGAGGGCCCCTGGTAGTGGAGTACAGGGGTGAGTAACTCTGTAGCCCCCTGGTAGAGGGGAGAGAGGGCCCCTGGTAGTGGAGTACAGGGGTGAGTAACTCTGTAGCCCCCTGGTAGAGAGGAGAGAGGGCCCCTGGTAGTGGAGTACAGGGGTGAGTAACTCTGTAGCCCCCTGGTAGAGAGGAGAGAGGGCCCCTGGTAGTGGAGTACAGGGGTGAGTAACTCTGTAGCCCCCTGGTAGAGAGGAGAGAGGGCCCCTGGTAGTGGAGTACAGGGGTGAGTAACTCTGTAGCCCCCTGGTAGAGGGGAGAGAGGGCCCCTGGTAGTGGAGTACAGGGGTGAGTAACTCTGTAGCCCCCTGGTAGAGGGGAGAGAGGGCCCCTGGTAGTGGAGTACAGGGGTGAGTAACTCTGTAGCCCCCTGGTAGAGAGGAGAGAGGGCCCCTGGTAGTGGAGTACAGGGGTGAGTAACTCTGTAGCCCCCTGGTAGAGAGGAGAGAGGGCCCCTGGTAGTGGAGTACAGGGGTGAGTAACTCTGTAGCCCCCTGGTAGAGAGGAGAGAGGGCCCCTGGTAGTGGAGTACAGGGGTGAGTAACTCTGTAGCCCCCTGGTAGAGGGGAGAGAGGGCCCCTGGTAGTGGAGTACAGGGGTGAGTAACTCTGTAGCCCCCTGGTAGAGGGGAGAGAGGGCCCCTGGTAGTGGAGTACAGGGGTGAGTAACTCTGTAGCCCCCTGGTAGAGAGGAGAGAGGGCCCCTGGTAGTGGAGTACAGGGGTGAGTAACTCTGTAGCCCCCTGGTAGAGAGGAGAGAGGGCCCCTGGTAGTGGAGTACAGGGGTGAGTAACTCTGTAGCCCCCTGGTAGAGAGGAGAGAGGGCCCCTGGTAGTGGAGTACAGGGGTGAGTAACTCTGTAGCCCCCTGGTAGAGAGGAGAGAGGGCCCCTGGTAGTGGAGTACAGGGGTGAGTAACTCTGTAGCCCCCTGGTAGAGAGGAGAGAGGGCCCCTGGTAGTGGAGTACAGGGGTGAGTAACTCTGTAGCCCCCTGGTAGAGAGGAGAGAGGGCCCCTGGTAGTGGAGTACAGGGGTGAGTAACTCTGTAGCCCCCTGGTAGAGAGGAGAGAGGGCCCCTGGTAGTGGAGTACAGGGGTGAGTAACTCTGTAGCCCCCTGGTAGAGAGGAGAGAGGGCCCCTGGTAGTGGAGTACAGGGGTGAGTAACTCTGTAGCCCCCTGGTAGAGAGGAGAGAGGGCCCCTGGTAGTGGAGTACAGGGGTGAGTAACTCTGTAGCCCCCTGGTAGAGGGGAGAGAGGGCCCCTGGTAGTGGAGTACAGGGGTGAGTAACTCTGTAGCCCCCTGGTAGAGGGGAGAGAGGAGTTAGTAACTCTGTGGCCCCCTGGTAGAGGGGAGAGAGGAGTTAGTAACTCTGTGGCCCCGTCGTAGAGGGGAGAGGGGAGTTAGTAACTCTGTGGCCCCGTCGTAGAGGGGAGAGAGCAGTTAGTTACTCTGTGGCCCCCTGGTAGAGGGGAGAGAGGAGTTAGTAACTCTGTGGCCCCCTGGTAGAGGAGGGGAGAGATGTTAGTAACTCTGTGGCCCCCTGGTAGAGGGGAGAGAGGAGTTAGTAACTCTGTGGCCCCCTGGTAGAGGAGGGGAGAGATGTTAGTAACTCTGTGGCCCCCTGGTAGAGGGGAGAGAGGAGTTAGTAACTCTGTGGCCCCATGGTAGAGGAGGGGAGAGGGGGGTTGGTAACTCTGTGGCCCCCTCGTAGAGGGGAGAGAGGAGTTAGTAACTCTGTGGGCCCCTGGTGGGAGAGGGGAGAGAGGAGTTAGTAACTCTGTGGCCCCATGATAGAGGAGGGGAGAGGAGTTAGTAACTCTGTGGCCCCATGGTAGAGGAGGGGAGAGGAGAGTTGGTAACTCTGTGGCCCCCTCGTAGAGGGGAGAGAGGAGTTAGTAACTCTGTGGCCCCCTGGTGGGAGAGGGGAGTTAGTAACTCTGTGGCCCCGTCGTAGAGGGGAGAGAGGAGTTAGTTACTCTGTGGCCCCCTGGTAGAGGGGAGAGAGGAGTTAGTAACTCTGTGGCCCCCTGGTAGAGGGGAGAGAGGAGTTAGTAACTATGTGGGCCCCTGGTGGGAGAGGGGAGAGAGGAGTTAGTAACTCTGTGGCCCCATGATAGAGGAGGGGAGAGGAGTTAGTAACTCTGTGGCCCCATGGTAGAGGAGGGGAGAGGAGAGTTGGTAACTCTGTGGCCCCCTCGTAGAGGGGAGAGAGGAGTTAGTAACTCTGTGGCCCCCTGGTGGGAGAGGGGAGTTAGTAACTCTGTGGCCCCGTCGTAGAGGGGAGAGAGGAGTTAGTTACTCTGTGGCCCCCTGGTAGAGGGGAGAGAGGAGTTAGTAACTCTGTGGCCCCCTGGTAGAGGAGGGGAGAGATGTTAGTAACTCTGTGGCCCCCTGGTAGAGGAGGGGAGAGATGTTAGTAACTCTGTGGCCCCCTGGTAGAGGGGAGAGAGGAGTTAGTAACTCTGTGGCCCCATGATAGAGGAGGGGAGAGGAGTTAGTAACTCTGTGGCCCCATGGTAGAGGAGGGGAGTTGGTAACTCTGTGGCCCCCTCGTAGAGGGGAGAGAGGAGTTAGTAACTCTGTGGGCCCCTGGTGGGAGAGGGGAGAGAGGAGTTAGTAACTCTGTGGCCCCCTGGTAGAGGAGGGGAGAGGGGAGTTGGTAACTCTGTGGCCCCCTGGTAGAGGGGAGAGAGGAGTTAGTAACTCTGTGGCCCCCTGGTGGGAGAGGGGAGTTAGTAACTCTGTGGCCCCGTCGTAGAGGGGAGAGGGGAGTTAGTAACTCTGTGGCCCCGTCGTAGAGGGGAGAGAGGAGTTAGTTACTCTGTGGCCCCCTGGTAGAGGGGAGAGAGGAGTTAGTAACTCTGTGGCCCCCTGGTAGAGGAGGGGAGAGATGTTAGTAACTCTGTGGCCCCCTGGTAGAGGGGAGAGAGGAGTTAGTAACTCTGTGGCCCCATGATAGAGGAGGGGAGAGGAGTTAGTAACTCTGTGGCCCCATGGTAGAGGAGGGGAGAGGAGAGTTGGTAACTCTGTGGCCCCCTCGTAGAGGGGAGAGAGGAGTTAGTAACTCTGTGGGCCCCTGGTGGGAGAGGGGAGTTAGTAACTCTGTGCCCCCCTGGTAGAGGGGAGAGAGGAGTTAGTAACTGGCCCCCTCGTAGAAGGGAGAGAGGACTTAGTAACTCTGTGGCCCCCTGGTGGGAGAGGGGAGTTAGTAACTCTGTGGCCCCCTGGTGGGAGAGGGGAGTTAGTAACTCTGTGGCCCCCTGGTAGAGGAGGGGAGTTAGTAACTCTGTGGCTCTTGTTAGTAGGAAAATCTGCAAAATCGGCAGTGAATCAAATACTTGTTCTCCCCACTGTAGATAGCCAGACAGGCGAGGCTGAACATAGTCTACCTTCCTCCCTTGTCTCTGTGGTGTCTGAGACTGGAGGTGAACTGTCTTTGGGAGTGTTGTTGGTATAACGGACTGTTGTTGTGAACAAATCAGACAATAAAATGGCTGACGGACAGAATGATCCTTTGTTATGTTTTCCAAGGCTCCAGGACAGAGTCACGATATACTGTACGCTTTCTTAAAAATACCCCATGTTGAATGTTGTTGTGATGTATGTGTCCGTACATATACAGAGCATTCGGAAAATGTTCAGACCCCTTCACTTTTTCCACATTTGTTACGTTTCAGCCTAAATCTAAAATATATATATTTTTTATTCCACTGATTAATCTACACACACAATACACCACAATGACAAAGCAAAAACAGGTTTTTTGAATTTTTAGCAAATTTATATTTAAAAAAATGAAATATCACATTTATCACAGCTATTTTCAGGTCTCTCCAGAGATGTTCAACTGGGTTCAAGTCCGGGCTCTGGCGGGCCACTCAAGGACATTCAGAGACTTGTCCCAAAGCCACTCCTGCATTTAGGGTCGTTGTCCTGTTGAAAGGTGAACCTTCGCCGCAGTCTGAGGTCCTGAGCGCCCTGGAACAGGTTTTCATCAATGATCTCTTTGTACTTTGCTTTGTTCACCCTTCCCTTGATCCTGACTAGTCTCCCAGTGCCTGATGCTGAAAAACATCCCCACAGCATGATGCTGCCACCACCATGCTTCACCGTAGGGATGATGCCAGGTTTCCTCCAGAGGTGATGCTTGGCATTCAGGCCAAAAAGTTCAATCTTGGGTTCATCAACTCCAAGAGGGCAGTCATGTGCCTTTTACTGAGGAGTGGCTTCCGTCTGGCCACTCTATCATAAAGGCCTGATTGGTGGAGTGCTGCTAAGATGGTTGGCCTTCTGGAAGGTTCTCCCATCTCCACAGAGGAACTCTTCAGCTCTGTCAGGGTGACCATCGGGTTACTTTGTCACCTCCTTGACCAAGGACCTTCTCCCCCGATTGCTCAGTTTGGCCGGGCGACCAGCTCTTGGAAAAGTCTTGCTGGTTCCAAACTTCTTTCACTTAAGAGTGAGCAACTGAGCTCAATTTCGAATCTCATAGCAAAAGGTCTGAATACTTATGTAAATAAGATATTTCTGTTTGTTTGCAAAAAAATTCTAAAAACCTGTTTTCGCTTTGTCATTATGTGGTATTGTGTGTAGATTGATGAGGATTTATTTAATTAATCAATTTGAGAGTAAGGCTGTATTGTAACAAAGTGGGAAAAGTCAAGGGGTCTGAATACTTTCAGAATGCACTGGTAAAGTACACCTGGTTGTGTGTGAAGCACATCATTGAAATCATATCTGGTTGACTACCACTTAGAGCAATGCTGGGATACTGCGCCAAATGGCAACCTATTCCCTATATAGGGCCCTGGTCTAAAGTAGTGCACTAGGTAGGGAATAGAGTGGTTATGGGCCCTGATCTAAAGTAGTGCACTAGTTAGGGAATAGGGTGGTTATGGGCCCTGGTCTAAAGTAGTGCACTAGTTAGGGAATAGGGTGGTTATGGGCCCTGGTCTAAAGTAGTGCACTAGGTAGGGAATAGGGTGGTTATGGGCCCTGGTCTAAAGTAGTGCACTAGGTAGGGAATAGGGTGGTTATGGGCCCTGGTCTAAAGTAGTGCACTAGGTAGGGAATAGGGTGGTTATGGGCCCTGGTCTAAAGTAGTGCACTAGGTAGGGAATAGGGTGGTTATGGGCCCTGGTCTAAAGTAGTGCACTAGGTAGGGAATAGGGTGGTTATGAGTCCTGTTCTAAAGTAAATCAAATCAAATTTTATTTGTCACATACACATGGTTAGCAGATGTTAATATGAGTTTAGCGAAATGATTAAGATAGTGCACTACTTTAGATCAGGGCCCATAACCACCCTATTCCCTACCTAGTGCACTATGTAGGGAATAGGGTGGTTATGGGCCCTGACCAATTAAAAGTAATTGCCTGTATAATGGTAGCTGGGTACTCTTCAACAGTGCACAGATATCTAGATAGAGTTGTTTGGTACTCATTAAGTTATAAATGTAAAATTGGAACTGATTTGGTAAGTTCGATTCTGAGGAGCTTGTTACTAACTTGTTTCCTTCAAACTGACAGACAATATTATTTCAATGATTTCTGTCTAGATCAAAGTCCATGTTTGAAATATTCAAAGACCGACAGAATAAAACTACTGTTGGGTCATTCTTGGGTAATATTTCAGTCGCTCTGACTTTTGATATTATATTTCAAGTATTGGGTCACCAAAATGAAATGTGAAAATATTTTCTATATAAATTGAAATTAATATATCATTCATTTAAACTTTATTTAAAAATATTTTTTTTAACTGACACTAAGAATTGTGCGATGTCCCCAGGCGTTTCACAAATTCTTTACTTGGGAAATGAATATTCAAACATGTCATTAATGCACACATATATTTATGTTATTTTGTTGAGAAAGTTATTTTTTTATCAAGTAAAATGCATGATTATTGATTAAAAACACACAATTTAGCTCTGTCCCTCAGCCTACACTCAACCCCGACACTCCAACCAAACTCTGACAATAAAAATGGTCAGTCCACCCTTCTGCGCCATCATTAACAGGAAGTGACATCATTCAACCATTTTTAAACTGCATTGTACAGAAACAGGCATTCTTTTATATCTGAATGTTGTTGTTTTGTTAAAAGTCGAGTGGGGATCGTTGAGCTGACCAACTTAACCACGTTACATTAAATCAAGATGGAAAACTAGTACTTATCAAAATTATACGATAACCCGTCAAAAATTATACTTTAACGCTGAACAATATACAATCTATTGATTTCATGCACACCATGTGGTCTCCTGTTCTTCACCACATGAGGACATTTTGAGCCAAAAAACTCAACCGTCACGTTTCATTGTAACATGGTTGTAAACTTGTGACGATGGAGTTATTTTCTTTATTTATGAATATTGTATCTAAACAAATCAATTATTCAATATATTACACATTATATATTGTTTATGTTCACTTATAAAACATGCTGTAATGTGTTCCATGTGAACAAAGAATATGTTTTAAGGTAGGTAGCTTAGTGGTGGGAGAGTTGGGCAACGCTCTTCACTTCAGTTGTTCCTAAATTACCCAAGGATTATAGTGTATACATTTATACAGTCTAATAATCTTTGATTTAACGTTATTCCATTGAAACATCTAGGGAATGATGGTGCCACAGCAGCAGCAGAACGACAAAGTGTTGAGCATGTCAAAATGCTGATCCAGAATAAAGGGAACAATCCCTTGAGAGAGAACGCGTCAGAGATGAGAGAGAGCGCGTCAGAGATGAGAGAGAGCGCGTCAGAGATGAGAGAGAGCGCGTCAGAGATGAGAGAGAACGCGTCAGAGATGAGAGAGAGCGCGTCAGAGATGAGAGAGAGCGTATCAGAGATGAGAGAGAGCACGTCAGAGATGAGAGAGAGCGTATCAGAGATGAGAGAGAGCGCGTCAGAGATGAGAGAGAGCGCGTCAGAGATGAGAGAGAGCGCGTCAGAGATGAGAGAGAGCGTATCAGAGATGAGAGAGAGCGTGTCAGAGATGAGAGAGAGCGCGTCAGAGATGAGAGAGAGCCGTCAGAGATGAGAGAGAGCGCGTCAGAGATGAGAGAGAGCACGTCAGAGATGAGAGAGAGCGCTTCAGAGATGAGAGAGAGCGTGTCAGAGATGAGAGGGAGCGGGTCAGAGATGAGAGAGAGCGGGTCAGAGATGAGAGAGAGCGGGTCAGAGATGAGAGAGAGCGCGTCAGAGATGAGAGAGAGCTGTCAGAGATGAGGGAATGCGTCAGAGATGAGAGAGAGCGCGTCAGAGATGAGAGAGAGAGCGCGTCAGAGATGAGAGAGAGCGCGTCAGAGATGAGAGAGAGCTGTCAGAGATGAGAGGGAATGCGTCAGAGATGAGAGAGAGTGCGTCAGAGATGAGAGAGAGCTGTCAGAGATGAGAGAGAGCGCGTCAGAGATGGGGAAAATAAATATTGAGGCAGGGGAGAAAGAAAAAGATTGGTGATTTTAAGTGACAGAGACCAGTGTCAGAAAACAGTAGAACAAAATAATCAAGGAGAGGAAAGGAGCACTGAGGAACCACTCCTCCACAACGTGTCATATGGAGATAACACCAAGCCCGATTAAAAAACGGTGCCCTCCACCATGAGAATACACCAGGTCATCACCCTTACTCCTGCTGAAAGCACTTCAGACCAGCCAATGAGAGAAATACACAACCTGTGGACGAAATCCAGTGGGGAAATCCATGTGTTCTTGGTCAGTGGTGTGTAGTGGAATAGGATGATGACTTCTATCCAGACCATCATCCTTCGGCACGGATGAAATGAGTGTACAAGTGAAATGTATGCATCGTGTTGGACCAAACCTTCTGGAGACGACAACCCCCAGGTATCCAGTTTGAGATGACCCCCCCCCCCCCTCCCCTCCGACAGCGTGTGACATCCCGACCTACGTAGAGGTTGAGAGAGATGTGTGGGCCAGACTCTCAGGAAGAAAACCACTACTGAATAAATGAGCATGGTGCTCCTGAGAAAGAAGGGTAGTCATGGTGACACCAGTGATGTAGTTACAGCTGTTCTAGCGTTCTAAATGCTCTTGGAAAAATGTTTCCTACAGTTTGACGACACGTTGAACTCTTCTGATGAAACCCTGTTGAATGTTACTAATTACCATAATGCCTGATGTGTTTTTATTTGTTTTCATATCTACTGCAGTTTGTTTAATAAAACCCAGATTATTCTAAATATATCTAATGTCCTTATAACATAGTTGAAGACAATGAAATGCAATGTTTTGGGGTAAATCTTGGAGGAATTGTGATAGTAAACTAGTTTATACGAAAGCCGATATTTCTCTTCTACACTGTTACAGTATTCAACCCTGTCACATGACTATATTTTTTCAATAAAATGGTGGAAACTAATAAATATGAATTTTATGTTTTCAGAGCTCAGTCTGAAATGTTAAGGACAATCCCAAAAGGATTAGATTCATGTTACAATGCTGAATTGAAAGCTTGTTTTTTAAATGTAAAATGATGAGCCCGATGACACACACAATGTGTTTATTTCAGGGTTTTAATAAAAGCAAACATTTCTGAAATTTTATATTTCTAATAATTGTAATTTATTTGGGCATTAGGTTGATTTTAAAACAAGTATTTTTTATAATCATATTCAGACAACTTCCGTGTTGTCTGTGACGGGGTTGAAGGTAAATGCTGTCCATATCAGACAACTTCCGTGTTGTCTGTGACGGGGTTGAAGGTAAATGCTGTCCATATCAGACAACTTTAAATCCGGAGGTGAGAAACCACGTGTTTTCTTGAAGGTTTAATATGTTCTTCATTTTGTGGGGGGTTCAGAAAATGCATTTATTAAAGTTTATTTTAAAAAGTATATATTACCGCAGCTCAAGAATGACCCTGTGGGACTGATGTCATGTTAGTTATTCCCATTCCTTGTGAGTTGAGCCCCCCCCTTAACCTGATAGATAAAACAATATGCTGTGTGCCGACATTCCTTTTGATCAATGGCCTGTGATACTGGAGCATCGGGCCTGTTCTGTCTAGTCATCTACACTTCTGACTGAGTATCTCTTCTACCTTCTGAGCATCTCTTCTATCTTCTGAGTATCTCTTCTACCTTCTGAGTATCTCTTCTACCTTCTGAGTATCTCTCATACCTTCTGAGTATCTCTTCTACCTTCTGAGTATCTCTCATTCCTTCTGAGTATCTCTCATACCTTCGGAGTATCTCTCATACCTTCTGAGCATCTCTTCTATCTTCTGAGTATCTCTTCTACCTTCTGAGTATCTCTTCTACCTTCTGAGTATCTCTCATACCTTCTGAGTATCTCTTCTACCTTCTGAGTATCTCTCATTCCTTCTGAGTATCTCTCATACCTTCTGAGTATCTCTCATACCTTCTGAGTATCTCTCATACCTTCTGAGTATCTCTCATACCTTCTGAGTATCTCTTCTACCTTCTGAGTATCTCTTCTACCTTCTGAGTATCTCTCATGCCTTCTGAGTATCTCTTCTACCTTCTGAGTATCTCTCATACCTTCTGAGTATCTCTTCTACCTTCTGAGTATCTCTCATACCTTCTGAGTATCTCTTCTACCTTCTGAGTATCTCTCATTCCTTCTGAGTATCTCTCATACCTTCTGAGTATCTCTCATTCCTGAGTATCTCTCATTCCTTCTGAGTATCTCTCATACCTTCTGAGTATCTCTTCTACCTTCTGAGTATCTCTCATACCTTCTGAGTATCTCTTCTATTTTCGGAGTATCTCTTATACCTTCTGAGTATCTCTCATACCTTCTGAGTATCTCTCATACCTTCTGAGTATCTCTTCTACCTTCTGAGTATCTCTCATACCTTCTGAGTATCTCTTCTACCTTCTGAGTATCTCTCATTCCTTCTGAGTATCTCTCATACCTTCTGAGTATCTCTCATTCCTTCTGAGTATCTCTCATTCCTTCTGAGTATCTCTCATACCTTCTGAGTATCTCTTCTACCTTCTGAGTATCTCTCATACCTTCTGAGTATCTCTTCTACCTTCTGAGTATCTCTCATACTTTCTGAGTATCTCTCATACCTTCTGAGTATCTCTCATACCTTCTGAGTATCTCTCATACCTTCTGAGTATCTCTTCTACCTTCTGAGTATCTGTTCTATCTTCTGTACCAAGACCTCCTAGACCTGGCTACGGCTCGGTTAACCATTCACAAGAGTAACAACTGAGAGATAAACACCTACATGAAGCACAACACTGCTTACCATATTTTATTTATAGTCCATATCAGGGATGTCAAACTCCCTTTGCCACAGAGGCTGCATCTTCAACGAGGTCTGAAGGGCCGAACTGAGAATTGGTGATATTTCCTCTATCCGTCGTTTTTGGGATTTTACGATACTCCCCGAATGTCTAGCTTTCATTTAGGTGACTATTAGCGAGCTGGACATACTTTGGAAGTAGATCCATTATAATTTCTAATATTTTTTTTTGGGGGGGGGGGGGGGGGTTTAGTCTATTTAAAGTTTTGGGACCCCACCCAGGTGGTTTTTACTCAAACCACCCGTGGGCTGTATGTTTGACACCCCTGGTCTATATATAACAGTACAATTCAAATATAACAGAAGGCATCACTACTTTTATTCATTGTCATTATTTAGTTACTATCCATGTTAAATGGACACACTGTTTTTGTAAGAAACAATATTAAGGCATTATTGTACATGTAACAGAACAGACATGTAGATTTCACTTCAGGAGGGGAAAAAGGTTACAGTCATTGAGCTGGAAGCAGAAGACAACGGCTACAGAGGTGTGTAGTTACAAGGCTAGGGGTTGGTGCTAAACGCACTGCACTGTTGACGATGCACCTTCTGAAGCCAATTTACACAAAGTGTGCAGAGTGCATTCATGCCGAACGCTGTGGATGTCGGCTCATGCGTCAAAATTTGCTTTTAAAGTCCAGCCCTGCCTAGGACTGAATCTGAATGTTGAAACCCTTCCTAGGACCGGATCAGAATGTGGAACCCCAGCCTAAAACCGGATCAGAATGTGGAACCCCGGCCTAAAACCGGATCAGAATGTGGAACCCCGGCCTAAAACCGGATCAGAATGTGGAACCCCAGCCTAAAACCGGATCAGAATGTGGAACCCCGGCCCAGGACCGGATCAGAATGTGGAACCCCAGCCTAAAACCGGATCAGAATGTGGAAGCCCGGCCTAAAACTGGATCAGAATGTGGAACCCCAGTCTAAAACCGTATCAGAATGTGGAACCCTAGCCTAAAACCGGATCAGAATGTGGAACCCCAGCCTAAAACCGGATCAGAATGTGGAAGCCCGGCCTAAAACCGGATCAGAATGTGGAACCCCAGTCTAAAACCGGATCAGAATGTGGAACCCCAGGCCCAGGACCGGATCAGAATGTGGAACCCCGGCCCAGGACCAGATCAGAATGTGGAACCCCGGCCGAGGACCGGATCAGAATGTGGAACCCCAGCCTAAAACCGGATCAGAATGTGGAACCCCAGCCTAAAACCGGATCAGAATGTGGAACCCCAGCCTAAAACCGGATCAGAATGTGGAACCCCGGCCCAGGACCAGATCAGAATGTGGAACCCCGGCCGAGGACCGGATCAGAATGTGGAACCCCAGCCTAAAACCGGATCAGAATGTGGAACCCCAGCCTAAAACCGGATCAGAATGTGGAAGCCCGGCCTAGGACCGTATCAGAATGTGGAATCCCGGCCTAGGACCGTATCAGAATGTGGAATCCCGGCCTAAAACCGGATCAGAATGTGGAATCCCGGCCTAGGACCGGATCAGAATGTGGAATCCCGGCCCAGGACCGGATCAGAATGTGGAAGCCCGGCCTAGGACCGGATCAGAATGTGGAATCCCGGCCTAAAACCGGATCAGAATGTGGAATCCCGGCCTAAAACCGGATCAGAATGTGGAATCCCGGCCTAAAACCGGATCAGAATGTGGAATCCCGGCCTAAAACCGGATCAGAATGTGGAATCCCGGCCTAGGACCGGATCAGAATGTGGAATCCCGGCCTAGGACCGGATCAGAATGTGGAATCCCGGCCTAAAACCGGATCAGAATGTGGAATCCCGGCCTAGGACCGTATCAGAATGTGGAATCCCGGCCTAGGACCGGATCAGAATGTGGAATCCCTGCCTAGGACCGGATCAGAATGTGGAATCCCTGCCTAGGACCGGATCAGAATGTGGAATCCCGGCCTAGGACCGGATCAGAATGTGGAATCCCGGCCTAGGACCGGATCAGAATGTGGAACCCCGGCCCAGGACCGGATCAGAATGTGGAATCCCGGCCTAGGACCGGATCAGAATGTGGAATCCCGGCCTAGGACCGGATCAGAATGTGGAATCCCGGCCTAGGACCGCATCAGAATGTGGAATCCCGGCCTAGGACCGGATCAGAATGTGGAAGCCCGGCCTAAAACCGGATCAGAATGTGGAATCCCGGCCTAGGACCGGATCAGAATGTGGAATCCCGGCCTAGGACCGCATCAGAATGTGGAATCCCGGCCTAGGACCGGATCAGAATGTGGAAGCCCGGCCTAAAACCGGATCAGAATGTGGAATCCCGGCCTAGGACCGGATCAGAATGTGGAATCCCGGCCTAGGACCGGATCAGAATGTGGAATCCCGGCCTAGGACCGGATCAGAATGTGGAATCCCGGCCTAGGACCGGATCAGAATGTGGAATCCCGGCCCAGGACCGGATCAGAATGTGGAAGCCCGGCCTAGGACCGGATCAGAATGTGGAATCCCGGCCTAAAACCGGATCAGAATGTGGAATCCCAGCCTAAAACCGGATCAGAATGTGGAACCCCAGCCTAAAACCGGATCAGAATGTGGAAGCCCGGCCTAAAACCGGATCAGAATGTGGAACCCCAGTCTAAAACCGGATCAGAATGTGGAACCCCAGTCTAAAACCGGATCAGAATGTGGAACCCCAGCCTAAAACCGGATCAGAATGTGGAAGCCCAGCCTAAAACCGGATCAGAATGTGGAACCCCGGCCTAGGACCGTATCAGAATGTGGAACCCCGGCCGAGGACCGGATCAGAATGTGGAACCCCAGCCTAAAACCGGATCAGAATGTGGAACCCCAGCCTAAAACCGGATCAGAATGTGGAACCCCAGCCTAAAGCCGGATCAGAATGTGGAACCCCGGCCCAGGACCAGATCAGAATGTGGAACCCCAGCCTAAAACCGGATCAGAATGTGGAACCCCAGCCTAAAACCGGATCAGAATGTGGAAGCCCGGCCTAGGACCGGATCAGAATGTGGAATCCCGGCCTAGGACCGGATCAGAATGTGGAATCCCGGCCTAAAACCGGATCAGAATGTGGAATCCCGGCCTAAAACCGGATCAGAATGTGGAATCCCGGCCTAGGACCGTATCAGAATGTGGAATCCCGGCCTAAAACCGGATCAGAATGTGGAATCCCGGCCTAGGACCGGATCAGAATGTGGAACCCCGGCCTAGGACCGGATCAGAATGTGGAACCCCGGCCTAGGACCGGATCAGAATGTGGAACCCCGGCCTAGGACCGGATCAGAATGTGGAACCCCAGCCTAGGACCGGATCAGAACGTTTTAAAAGTGCCATCATATCTAATAGTCAGGTTCAGTTTCAGGAAAAGCCTTGTTAAGCCTGATGTTAAGAGGAGGATTTGTAGCTGCTTCATTGTTGGGGGGATTTACATAATCTGATATGATTTCTGGAAACCATCTACATGCTCCTCCCACTGACATAGTAAACAAACTATATGCTCCTCCCACTGACATAGTAAACAAACTACATGCTCCTCCCACTGACATAGTAAACAAACTATATGCTCCTCCCACTGACATAGTAAACAAACGATATGCTCCTCCCACTGACATAGTAAACAAACTACATGCTCCTCCCACTGACATAGTAAACAAACTACATGCTCCTCCCACTGACATAGAAAACAAACTATATGCTCCTCCCACTGACATAGAAAACAAACTATATGCTCCTCCCACTGACATAGTAAACAAACTACATGCTCCTCCCACTGACAGAAAACAATCCTGGTTTGTAGATTTCCAGTATCAGAAGAAAAGAAAATGTTAAGAAAGCTTCCGGAATATTGCCATCCTAATCTGGCACTACTAGCAGAGATGTGGCTAGCATCTCTCTCTCTCCTACTAGCAGAGATGTGGCCAGCATCTCTCTCTCTCCTACTAGCAGAGATGTGGCTAGCATCTCTCTCTCTCTCTCTCTCTCTCTCCTTCTAGCAGAGGGAAAAGCGTCGAGAGTTTATGTTCATCTTGGTGACCCCTATGAGTCTCAGCGGGGTGGAGAGTCCGAACCCGGGGGTGACGGGGGAGTCAAAGAGCAGGTCGCTCAACTCATCTCTCTCCTCCAGCCCGTAGGTGGCATCGTTGAGCATGCGGCGGTGCTGGTGACACGTCTGCTCGATCTTCAGTTTGTTGATGTCGCTATGGAGGCGCATCAGCTGATGGGCCAACTGCTGGTCCTGGAGAGGCATTTCATTCTGGAGGGAGGTGGGGAGGGGATAGAGATTTAGGGATAGATTCAAAACTGACCGTGGAAGATCTGCATTGTAATGCTAATGACATTTAACGTTAATTTCCGATTGAGCCGACAGATGCAAAGTTTACTGTGAACGTAGAAAAGTCTCTGTGAACGTAGAAACATTGCCTTTAAAAGGTGTGATCGGATTGAATAGTTTGTTTCTAATGTTGACAGTAGATGTTAATGCCAGTGTGTCGGTAATATGGTCACCGCAACAGCCCTAGGTGTAGTCTGGCCTTAACAACAGAGGGTGTAGTCTGGCCTTAACAACAGGTGTGTAGTCTGGCCTTAACCACAGGGGTGTAGTCTGGCCTTAACAACAGAGGGTGTAGTCTGGCCTTAACAACAGAGGGTGTAGTCGGGCCTTAACAACAGGGGTGTAGTCTGGCCTTAACCACAGAGGGTGTAGTCTGGCCTTAACAACAGAGGGTGTAGTCTGGCCTTAACAACAGCGGGTGTAGTCTGGCCTTAACAACAGAGGGTGTAGTCTGGCCTTAACAACAGAGGGTGTAATCTGGCCTTAACCACAGAGGGTGTAGTCTGGCCTTCACAACAGAGGGTGTAGTCTGGCCTTAACAACAGAGGGTGTAGTCTGGCCTTAACCACCAAGGGTGTAGTCTGGCCTTAACCACCAAGGGTGTAGTCTGGCCTTAACAACAGAGGGTGTAGTCTGGCCTTAACAACAGAGGGTGTAGTCTGGCCTTAACCACCAAGGGTGTAGTCTGGCCTTAACCACCAAGGGTGGTTAATTTCCCCAAATTCCCAACTTTTCCAGAAATCCTGGTTGGAGGATTCTGGATTTCATGCTGCTTATTACATCCTGATATTGATCTTGATATTGATCTTGATATTGATCTTCGGTATTCTACAATCAGGATTTCTGGAAAACCTTGGAATTTTGAGAAAGTGTGACTGGATTTTTAAACTCTCATTGGCAGGAACCCCCTCTCCCTAGCATTGACAGGAAGCCCCTCTCCCTAGCATTGACAGGAACCCCCTCTCCCTAGCATTGACAGGAACCCCCTCTCCCTAGCATTGACAGGAACCCCCTCTCCCTAGCATTGACAGGAAGCCCCTCTCCCTAGCATTGACAGGAAGCCCCTCTCCCTAGCATTGACAGGAACCCCCTCTCCCTAGCATTGACAGGAAGCCCATCTCCCTAACATTGACAGGAACCCCCTCTCCCTAGCATTGACAGGAAGCCCCTCTCCTTAACATTGACAGGAACCCCCTCTCCCTAGCATTGACAGGAAGCCCCTCTCCCTAACATTTACAGGAAACCGCTCTCCCTAGCATTGACAGGAAGCCCCTCTCCCTAACATTGGCAGGAACCTCCTCTCCCTAACATTGACAGGAAGCCCCTCTCCCTAGCTTTGACAGGAAGCCCCTCTCACTTGAATTCAGTTGTATTGGAGATACAGCACTGAACCAAGAAACAGTCACCAATACTTCTGTTGCTCTCACCAGTTCTTTCCTGAGCCACCCCACAGCCTCATCGATGTTCTTAAATCTCCTCGGCACTCCAGAGGGCAGGCTGTGCTGCCAGGTCAAACCCGAGGTCAGGAGGCTCTCTCTGGGTTCCCCCGGTTGTCGTTTGGCCTTCTCCTGCTCCTCTTGTTGCTCTGCGTGGAGCTCCTGCTGTAGCTGTGGTTCAGCCAGACATTTGGTGCTCTCACTGTCTGACCTGCCCTCACTCTGGGGCACTACCCGTTGTTCTTCTGGCTCCACTAAGTCCCTGGTGCTCTGCTGTGGTACAATCAGGGTTTTGGTGCCATGGGCCTCTAAACGGGCCTTCCACTCGAGGTAGGACAGCCTCCGTGTTTCCAGCCTCAGCTTCTGTGCCAGGGCCTTGAGGTTCATCATATGGTCTTCTGAAGCCGAACCCACCTTCTCCTCCTCCTCCTCCTCCTCCTCCACCTGGTCAATCAATCAAACAAATGTTTTTTATTAAGCCTGTTTTTAATTCAGAAAATGGTGCTTTACAGTAACCCGGCCTAGACCCCAAAGCAGAAACACATGTCGGAGAAACTAGCCTCGCGAGCCACACTAATGTCGCGAGCTGACATAAATATGTGTTACATGTATGAAGCTCGCAAGATCAGTGTGGCTCGCGAGGCTATTGGGAAAAACTCCCTAGAAGATCAGTGTGGCTCGCGAGGCTATTGGGAAAAACTCCCTAGAAGATCAGTGTGGCTCGAGAGGCTATTGGGAAAAACTCCCTAGAAGATCAGTGTGGCTCGAGAGGCTATTGGGGAAAAACTCCGTAGAAGATCAGTGTGGCTCGAGAGGCTATTGGGAAAAACTCCCTAGAAGATCAGTGTGGCTCGTGAGGCTATTGGGAAAAACTCCCTAGAAGATCAGTGTGGCTCGAGAGGCTATTGGGAAAAACTCCCTAGAAGATCAGTGTGGCTCGAGAGGCTATTGGGGAAAAACTCCGTAGAAGATCAGTGTGGCTCGCGAGGCTATTGGGAAAAACTCCCTAAAAGGAAGAAACCTATAGAGAAACCAGGCATAGATGGGAGGCCCATTCTCTTTTGGCAGTATACCGGTTGTGGTCATGAGGGACAGATTGTTTCTCACCTGGTCTGTCTCCTCCACCTGGTCCCAGGCACTATACACCTTGATCCTGGGGGTGGAGCCTGCTTCCATGACAACCCCGGGAATAAGAACCACACCTGGCTACCAGAATCAAACTAGTGGTAGTAGTCAAGAGAAGTTGGTCGCAGTATGATGTACTCTTCACCGGGCCCTCCGTCGCTCTGACTTGTGTTTGTGAGCGGGTGGTTGTAGTTCTTGTCAGAATAGATTAGAACAATTCTTTGTTCTACCTGTGTTCTAGATTGTTGTAGCTCTACACTGTAAAATGGTGGTTATGGCCCTTTGTGCTGTGGTTAAATTCAATGTAATAGACCATTCTCTGTGGGTGTGAGAAGGAAGTTCTAGATCTTGCGTCACCATTCTGACTGGCTCTGATGGTTTCTTTATGAGGACAGCACAAAGACAGAGGTAATCCAGATTAGGATTTAAGTAACTTTGAAAAAAGCCTCCTTCATTGAGAGCTCCCTCTTCAAAGCTTCCTCTGTGTATCCTTGGTGTTTCCAGTCTGGGATGAGGATGAGGCGTCCTCTTGTGTCTACGAATCAAAGACACGAACAGAGAAAACAATGACGTCAAATATAATGTTTTTTTTCCCCCCCACACTTGCTGAGTAAAGCAGATTGAAGCTTCTCTGGTCTGAGCAAATCAGAAATGACTTGACTAAAATGATTCAGGTCAGCCTTAGTTCCCACTGTCTGTTGACGTGGGAGTTTTATACAGGCTTCTGTGTCCCAAATTGCGCCCTACTATTCCCTAGTCATACGTGGTGCACTGTGAAGGTAACAGGGAACCGTTTGGAATGCAGCAGTACTGTTTGGAATGCAGCCGTACAGTATATAGGTAACAGGGAACCGTTTGGAATGCAGCAGTACTGTTTGGAATGCAGCCGTACAGTATATAGGTAACAGGGAACCGTTTGGAATGCAGCCGTACAGTAGACAGGTAACAGGGAACCGTTTGGAATGCAGCCGTACAGTATACAGGTAACAGGGAACCGTTTGGAATGCAGCCGTACAGTATACAGGTAACAGGGAACCGTTTGGAATGCAGCCGTACAGTAGACAGGTAACAGGGAACCGTTTGGAATGCAGCCGTACAGTATACAGGCACTGTCTGACATGAAACATGCCCTTGCTTTAATTTCTATCAGGTCATTGATCACTGACCTGCCTATCACACATAATGTACATTCACATTCAAATCCATAGTAACTAAGACAGTTGTCATAATGGTTAATATAATTCATTTTTTATCCTCATGTTGTGTAGTAAATATTTCAGTTTATATTTTCATAGTTTTTTCCTGGGAAGCACATTGTGCCTTGTTCCATGTCTGAAATGTTCTGTATAAATAAAGTTTGATTTGATTAGAATGCAGGGGTTCTCAAACCTCTGTTCTCAAATGTTATAGCTCTGAACTAGCTCACTGGAGTCGTCTTTTCAATGGCTTCACAATGAATTCATTCATAATGAATTAACATCTTGAATTAATTCTGATTCATGTTGAATCCATTCTGATTAATGTTGAATCAATTCTGATTCATGTTGAATCCATTCTGATTCATGTTGAATCCATCCATTCTGATTCATGTTGAATCCATTCTGATTCATGTTGAATCCATCCATTCTGATTCATGTTGAATCCATCCATTCTGATTCATGTTGAATCAGGTGTGTTTAGCTCTGGATCAAATCAAATCCTTTGAACAAGATGGAGGTCCCCGAGGAAATGTTTTTGTTGTATAACAAATAGAACTAACTACCGATATGGTTTGGTTGGGAACCTCTTCATAGCTGTTGGTTGTTGCCGTGCATTACAGAGAAATAAAGCACAACCTAGCATGCCTTTCAAACCAATCAGAAACAAGTATTCAACAATGTGGTAGAAATGTCATCCTATGTCAGCACTCCTAATCTGAGACGGTTGATACATGCCCCAGACCTAATCTCTCCAAACCTTAATTAATACAACACATCGACCAATGATCTTACAGAGATCAGCACTCCTACTCTGAGACGGTTGATACATGCCCCAGACCTAATCTCTCCAACCTTAATTAATACATCCTATGTCAGCACTCCTACTCTGAGACGGTTGATACATGCCCCAGACCTAATCTCTCCAACCTTAATTAATACATCCTATGTCAGCACTCCTACTCTGAGACGGTTGATACATGCCCCAGACCTAATCTCTCCAACCTTAATTAATACAACACATCGACCAATGATCTTACAGAGATCAGCACTCCTACTCTGAGACGGTTGATACATGCCCCAGACCTAATCTCTCCAACCTTAATTAATACATCCTATGTCAGCACTCCTACTCTGAGACGGTTGATACATGCCCCAGACCTAATCTCTCCAACCTTAATTAATACAACACATCGACCAATGATCTTACAGAGATCAGCAGTCCTGCCAAACACACCTCTCCTCTCTCTTGTCTTACTACACTGAACAACAAAATATAAACGCAATATGTAACGATTTTAAAAATATTTTACTGAGTTACATTTCATATATGGATATTAGTCAATTGAAATAAATTCATTAGTCCCTAATACATTGATTTCACGTGATTCTTTTTTTAAAGGTAGGGCGCGTAGATCAGAAAACCAGTCAGTATCTGGTGTGACCACCATTTGCCTCATGCAGTGTGACACATCTCCTTCACATGGAGTTGATCAGGCTGTTGATTGTGGCCTGTGGAATGTTGTCCCACTCCTCTTCAATGGGTGTGTGAAGTTGCTGGATATTGGCGGGAACTGGAACACCCTGTCGTACATGTCGATCCAGAGCATCCCACACATGCTCAATAGGTGACATGTCTGGTGAGTATGCAGGCCATGGAAGAACTGAGACATTTTCAGCCTCCAGGAATTGGGGCCGTGCATTATCATGCTGAAACATGAGGTGATGAAGGTGGATGAATGGCACGACAATGGGCCTCAGGATCTTGTCACAGTAACTCTGTGCATTAAAATTGCCATCGATAAAATGCAATTATGTTCGTTGTCCGTAGGTTATACCTGCCGATACCATAACCCCACCTTCACCATGGGGCACTCTGTTCAGTGGGTGGTGACTCAGTCCAGTCCAGTAACATGACATTTAGTGTTTGGTGATTCAGTTCAGTCCAGTAACATAACATTTAGTGTTTGGTGATTCAGTTCAGTTCAGTAACATAACATTTAGTGTTTGGTGATTCAGTTCAGTAACAGGACATTTAGTGTTTGGTGATTCAGTCCAGTAACATGACATTTAGTGTTTGGTGATTCAGTCCAGTAACAGGACATTTAGTGTTTGGTGATTCAGTCCAGTAACAGGACATTTAGTGTTTGGTGATACAGTTCAGTAACATGACATTTAATGTTTGGTGATTCAGTAACATGACATTTAGTGTTTGGTGATTCAGTTCAGTTCAGTAACATGACATTTAGTGTTTGGTGATTCAGTTCAGTCCAGTAACATGACATTTAGTGTTTGGTGATTCAGTTCAGTAACAGGACATTTAGTGTTTGCTGATTCAGTCCAGTCCAGTAACATGACATTTAGTGTTTGGTGATTCAGTTCAGTAACAAGGCATTTAGTGTTTGGTGATTCAGTCCAGTAACATGACATTTAGTGTTTGGTGATTCAGTTCAGTAACAGGACATTTAGTGTTTGGTGATTCAGTCCAGTCCAGTAACATGACATTTAGTGTTTGGTGATTCAGTTCAGTAACATGGCATTTAGTGTTTGGTGATTCAGTTCAGTCCAGTAACATGACATTTAGTGTTTGGTGATTCAGTCCAGTAACATGACATTTAGTGTTTGGTGATTCAGTCCAGTAACATGGCACTTAGTGTTTGGTGGTTCAGTAACATGACATTTAGTGTTTGGTGATTCAGTCCGGTAACATGACACTTAGTGTTTGGTGATTCAGTCCAGTAACATGACATTTAGTGTTTGGTGATTCAGTCCAGTAACATGACATTTAGTGTTTGGTGATTTAGTTCAGTAACATGACATTTAGTGTTTGGTGATTCAGTCCAATAACATGGCATTTAGTGTTTGGTGATTCAGTTCAGTAACATAACATTTAGTGTTTGGTGATTCAGTTCAGTTCAGTAACATAACATTTAGTGTTTGTGATTCAGTTCAGTAACATAACATTTAGTGTTTGGTGATTCAGTTCAGTTCAGTAACATAACATTTAGTGTTTGGTGATTCAGTTCAGTTCAGTAACATAACATTTAGTGTTTGGTGATTCAGCCCAGTAACATAACATTTAGTGTTTGTGATTCAGTTCAGTAACATGACATTTAGTGTTTGGTGATTCAGTCCAGTAACATGACATTTAGTGTTTGGTGATTCAGTCCAGTAACATGACATTTAGTGTTTGGTGATTCAGTCCAGTAACATGACATTTAGTGTTTGGTGATTTAGTTCAGTAACATGACATTTAGTGTTTGGTGATTCAGTCCAATAACATGGCATTTAGTGTTTGGTGATTCAGTTCAGTAACATAACATTTAGTGTTTGGTGATTCAGTTCAGTTCAGTAACATAACATTTAGTGTTTGTGATTCAGTTCAGTAACATAACATTTAGTGTTTGGTGATTCAGTTCAGTTCAGTAACATAACAGTTAGTGTTTGGTGATTCAGTTCAGTTCAGTAACATAACATTTAGTGTTTGGTGATTCAGCCCAGTAACATAACATTTAGTGTTTGTGATTCAGTTCAGTAACATGACATTTAGTGTTTGGTGATTCAGTCCAGTAACATGACATTTAGTGTTTGGTGATTCAGTCCAGTAACATGGCATTTAGTGTTTGGTGATTCAGTTCAGTAACATAACATTTAGTGTTTGGTGATTCAGTTCAGTTCAGTAACATAACATTTAGTGTTTGTGATTCAGTTCAGTAACATAACATTTAGTGTTTGGTGATTCAGTTCAGTTCAGTAACATAACATTTAGTGTTTGGTGATTCAGTTCAGTTCAGTAACATAACATTTAGTGTTTGGTGATTCAGCCCAGTAACATAACATTTAGTGTTTGTGATTCAGTTCAGTAACATGACATTTAGTGTTTGGTGATTCAGTCCAGTAACATGACATTTAGTGTTTGGTGATTCAGTCCAGTAACATAACATTTAGTGTTTGGTGATTCAGTTCAGTTCAGTAACATGACATTTAGTGTTTGGTGATTCAGTTCAGTTCAGTAACATGACATTTAGTGTTTGGTGATTCAGCCCAGTCCAGTAACATGACATTTAGTGTTTGGTGATTCAGTCCAGTCCAGTAACATGACATTTAGTGTTTGGTGATTCAGTTCAGTTCAGTAACATGACATTTAGTGTTTGGTGATTCAGTTCAGTTCAGTAACATGACATTTAGTGTTTGGTGATTCAGCCCCGTCCAGTAACATAGAATTCCGTTTTTTTTCTCGTCTTTATTCAGATCTGACTCTTTTGTAGACAAAACAACTTTTCTTAATCAGGATACTGCTGAACTTTTAATGTTCACTCTTGTAGTCATGACTACCTGCTGCATGGAATATCTTGACTGAGACTGTTGTTCAGAAAACATGTGCATTGTCTCTCTCTCTCTCTCACATACACACACACACACACACACACACACACACACATAAATATCACTATTGATCATACAGCAGGCTATAGAGATATTATATTGATCAACAAGGAACTGTGATAAAGTAATGTGCGCTAAATAAATACGAAACAATGCGTGCACTGTGCCCTCTATTTATTTGCATTAGGCTGTATCCTCTTTTGCAACAACAACATTGCAGTAAGATCGAAGCCTGTTCTGAATATGTAAACTGTATCTACAAAGCGTTTACCCGTCATTAGAGCTACCGTGAGAAAAGGCCAGACATTAGGCTTCGCATGTAGTCCGAGTTAATATTTCAACCGCGTCGAAATTCTCATGGCAGTTTCTGGCATTTCATTTTCCGGGGAGAAACCCTTTTTAAAATGTTTTTTTTTAGATTAGCCCTTACAGCACTGTGCTGCGTTACGCGGTAGTATATTATGACGTTTGAATGACTGAATGACTTCAGAGATTGAAGATGATACATTTATTGAAATGTGATATTCCAATTCATTGGATACACCAATAATGTTACATGTTGCGCTGTTCTATCGCCGTATAGCTTTTTCTACGGCTAAAATACATCATGCTCAAGTATTTTTCTCTTATGTAGGCCTGAATGTAATAGAATGTAAAGCAGTGTAGGAATCCCCTATTACCAAACAAAATCAGACGCATGCATGGCGCACATTTACCTGGATCGTTCTCGTAACCTATTGCGCGATCGGATTAAATCCAGTCCATCCCTGATTAAAGGCAATTCATTGAAGAGCGGCTTGCGTACACCCGCTATCAGTGATATAAGTAACAGTTATTTCAGTCCAAATTCAGTCCACTTGTTTAAATGTAGGGGATAGTGATGGGTCGTTCACGAGCGAACGGCTCTTTTTGAATGAATATTTTTGTTCAACGTCGGGAACCGAATCTCATCGGTGAAAGAGCCGTTCATTTGTCTCGCTTATTTGCATACTGCTACTCATTTTTAAGCTCAAAACAACGTTTTTCGGTTTGGAGCCAAATGAGCCGGCTACTTTACGTGAACCGAGCCAATTGAGCCGACTCACCAAAATTACTCGGAATGCCCATCACTCGTTGGGGAGCATAGGGGCAAAAACAGTTGAGTCAGGAGACCGAGGTTGCCAGGAGACGCCTCGGGAATGCCAGTCAAGTCTCGGCCTGCTGGTCTCCCAAATGGCGCCATATTCCCTTTATAGTGCACTGCTTTTGACCAGGACCCATAGGAATAGGGCGCCATTGAGACCGTTAGCCCCGTGCCCCCCGGTTGCGATGGAGCCAACGCGGAAGCAACTGTGACAGAAGCAAAAGATTTAGATTGTTTTGTTTTATTTAATTCAACAACAGAAACACTACTGTTTTTACAAAGGGGGACACATACAAATAGGGTGAAATAGACCCTTTGAACAACTATGTCAACAAAAACATTAAGTTACATAAATTTTTCCTTAAATAAAGGTATTTTTTTGTATATATATATATATATATATGTTATTATAGTATATGTTATTATATTTAAGTTATAATAGATGTATGTTATTGTAGTATATGCTATCATAGTTATGTTATTATAGTATATAAGTTAATATAGTATATGTTATTATAGTACTTATGTTATTATAGTTTAAGTTACTATAGTATATATGTTATTATGGTATATAAGTTACTAAAGTATATACGTTACTATAGTATATACGTTATTATAGTATATAAGTTAACGTGATACCATCAACAAGACCGTTAGAGATGTACTGAGAGATAAAGGTCGAACAGCTCCTTCTGCTTCCTCTTCTGGCAGCTTTTGGAACTGTTTGTGGAGGCTAGGACCCAATGATAATGCCATAAACTCATCATTACTAGGACCCTCCTTTGGAACTGTTTGTGGAGGCTAGGACCCAATGATAATGCCATAAACTCATCATTACTAGGACCCTCCTTTGGAACTGTTTGTGGAGGCTTGGACCCAATGATAATGCCATAAACTCATCATTACTAGGACCCTCCTTTGGAACTGTTTGTGGAGGCTTGGACCCAATGATAATGCCATAAACTCATCATTACTAGGACCCTCCTTTGAACACGCGTATTGTGGCATAAATAAGTAGAGGGAAGTCTGATTAGATTGCTCTCATATCCCAACAACAGAAAAAATGGAATAACTTTAATGAGGATATTGAGCCCTGACTAGGTTAGGCTTGTGTAGATGAAACTAATGTATTAAATATGTTATTTAGTGTCTGTATTTTTTAAATTGTATTTAACGAGGCAAGTCAGTTAAGAACAAATTCTTATTTATAATGACGGCCAAGGAACAGTGGGTTAACTGTCTTGTTCAGGGGCGGAACGACTGTTTTACCTTGTCAGCTCAGGGATTTGATCCACCAACGCTCTAACCACTAGGCTACCTGCCGCCCTGTTTTTATAGGGGATGGCTTAATCCAGGTAACAGTTCTGGCATTTTCAAAATATAAACAAGCTATTAACAGGTGTGCTTTGTTAAAAGATCATTTGTGGAATTTCTTTCCTTCTTTCCTTCTTAATGCGTTTGAGCCAATCCGCTGGGTTGTGACAAGGTAGGGGTGGTATAGAGAAGATAGCCCTATTTGGTAAAAGACCAAGTCCGTATTATGGCAAGAACAACTCAAATAAGCAAAGATAAACAACAGTCCATTATTACTTTAAGACATGAAGGTTAGTCAATCTAGAAAATCTCAAGAACTTTGACAGTTCCTTCAAGTGCAGTCGCAAAAACCATCAAGAGCTATGATGAGACTGTCTTTCATCAGGACCACCACAGGAAAGGAAGACTCAGAGTTACCTCTGCTGCAGAGGATAAGTTCATTAGAGTTACCATTAGAGTTACCAGCCTCAGAAATTGCAGCCCAAATAAATGCTTCACAGTGTTCAAGTAACAGGCACATCTCAACATCAACTGTTCAGAGGAGACTGTGTGAATCAGACCTTCATGGTCAAATTGCTGCAAAGAAACCACTAAAGGACATCAATAATAAGAAGAGACTTGCTTGGGCCAAGAAACACGACGGATGGACATTAGTCCGGTTGAAATCTGTCCTTTGGTCTGATGAGTCCAAATTTGAGATTTTTGGTTCCAACCGCTGTGTCTTTGTGAGATGCAGAGTAGGTGAACGGATGATCTACCTATCTGTGGTTCCCACCATGAAACATGGATGAGGAGATGTGATGGTGTGGGGGTGCTTTGCTGGTGACACTGGGATTTGTTTAGAATTCAAGGCACACTGAACCAGCATGGCTACCACAGCATTCTGCTGCAATACGCTTCCCATCTGATTTGCTCTTAGTTGGACAATCATTTGTTTTTGAAGAGGACAATGACCCAACACACCTCCTGGCTGTGTAAGGGCTACTTGAGCAAGATGGGAGTGATGCATCGGATTACCTAGCTTCAACAGTCACCCGACCTCAACATAATTGAGTTGTTTGAGATGATTTGGACTGCAGATTGAAGGAAAAGCAGCCAACAGGTGCTCAGCATATGTGGGAACTCCATCAAGACTGTTGGAAAAGCATTCCAGGTTAAGCTGGTTGAGAGAATGCCAAGAGTGTGCAACGCTGTCATCAAGGCAAAGGGTGGTTACTGTGAAGAATCTCAAATATAAAATATATTTTGATTTGTTTAACACTTTTTTTGGTTACTACATGGTTCTATGTGTTATTTCATAGTTTTGATGTCTTCACTATTATTCTATAGTGTAGAATAGTACAAATAAATAAAAACCCTTGAATGAGTAGGTGTGTCCAAACTGTTGACTTTAACTGTATATATACCAGGATTTTGGAAATTCTCCTGGAACCCCATTTTTATCAGGTGACCCCACATGAGGTCACAAACCCTAGTTTGGGAACTGCAGGTCAAATAGAACAAATAAGGTTTTCTTTAATGGAACCTTCTCTAATGTTAAACATGTAAAGTGTGGTGTACCGCAGGGGAGCTCTTGGACCTCTACTCTTTTATATTTTTACCAATGACCTGCCACTGGCATTAAACAAAATCTGTGTGTCTATGTATGCTCATGATTCAACCATACACGCGTTCAGCAACCATAGCTAATGTCACTGAAACCTGTAACAAACAGTTACAATCCATTTAGAATTGGTGACCAGTAAGAAACTGGTCCTGAACATCTCTAAATCTAACAGCATTGTATTTGTTACAAATCATTTCCTAAGTTTTAGACTTCAGCTGAATCTGGTAATGAAGGATGTGGTGGTTGTGCAAGTTGAGGAGACTAAATTGGCATTACCTTAGATTGTAAACATATAGATTCAATGGTTGTATAAATGGTTAGAGGGCTGTCTGTGATAAAGAGATGCTTGGCTTTTTTGACACCACACTCCACAAAGCAAGTCCCGCAGGCTCTAGTTTTATCTCATCTTGATTATTGGTCATGGCTCACGTCAACACCATTATCCCAAACACCCTGGACCCACTCCAATTCACACACCGCCCCAACAGATCCACAGATGACGCAATCTCTATTGTACTCCACACTGCCCTTTCCCACCTGGACAAAAGGAACACCTATGTGAGAATGCTGTTCATTAACTACAGCACAGTTCATGCCCTCCAAGTTCATCACTAAGCGAAGGACCTCCCTCTGCAACTGGATCCTGGACTTCCTGACGAGTCGCCCCCAGGTAGTGAGGGTTATCAACGACACATCCGCCACACTGACCCTCAACAACCTGTACTCCCTGTTCACCCACGACTGCGTGGCCAAGCACGACTCCAACACCATCATTAAGTTTGCTGATGACACAACAGTGCTACCACTGATCACCGACAACGATGAGATGCAGTGTGGTGCCAGGACAACAAACTCTCCCTCAACGTGAGCAATACAAAGGAGATGATTGTGGACTACAGGAAATGGAAGGCCGAGAGCTTCAAATTCCTTGGTGTTCACATCACTAAGGATCTATCATGGTCCACACACACCAGCACAGTTGTGAAGAGGACAAGACAACAGCTCTTTCGCCTCGGGAGGCTGAGGGCCCTCAGATTCTCAGAAAGTGATACAGCTGCACCATCGAGAACCTCATGACTGACCTCATCACCACCTGGTACGGCAACTGCTTGGCATCCAGCCACCCAAGTCATAGACTGTTCTCTCTGATACCGCATGGCACATGGCCTACGATGCACCAAGTATAGAAACCAACAGGACCCTGAACAGCTTTTACCCCCAAGCCATAAGACTGCTAAATAGTTCAATAGTTAATCAATAGCTATGTCACGTTCTGACCTTTATTTCCTTTGTTTTGTCTTTATTTAGTATGGTCAGGGCGTGAGTTGGGGTGGGCAGTCTATGTGTGTTTTTCCATTTCTATGTTTGGCCTGATATGGTTCTCAATCAGAGGCAGCTGTTTATCATTGTCCCTGATTGAGAACCATATTTAGGTAGCCTGGGTTTCACTGTTGGTTTGTGGGTGTTTGTTTCCTGTGTCAGTGTTTGTGCCACACGGGACTGTTTCGGTTCGTTTATATTCACGTTATCGTTTTTGTATTTCATAGTGTTCAGTCTTTTCTATTAAAAC
The DNA here is from genome assembly GCF_045791955.1 of Oncorhynchus clarkii lewisi. Classification (NCBI taxonomy): domain Eukaryota; kingdom Metazoa; phylum Chordata; class Actinopteri; order Salmoniformes; family Salmonidae; genus Oncorhynchus; species Oncorhynchus clarkii. The sequence continues at coordinate 4,235,884 of NC_092154.1, read as the reverse complement.
GTGGACACTTACCACGCTGCATTTAGGTCCGATCCTTACACCTCTTCAGACGAAGATCTACCCAGTCTTTCTGCATTGACCCTTTCTGCACTCTCTATACTCGTCACATACGCTGTTGCTGCTGTTTACTATCTGTCATTTTATTCCTAGTCATATGTACATATTTACCTCAAACTACCTCATACTGCTGCACATCCACTCAGTACTGGTACCATGTGAACATAGCCAAGTTATTAACTCAGTACTGGTACCATGTGTACATAGCCAAGTTATTAACTCAGTACTGGTACCATGTGTAGATAGCCTAGTTATTACCTCAGTACTGGTACCATGAGTAGATAGCCTAGTTATTACCTCAGTACTGGTACCATGTGAACATAGCCTAGTTATTACCTCAGTACTGGTACCATGTGAACATAGCCTAGTTATTACCTCAGTACTGGTACCATGTGAACATAGCCTAGTTATTACCTCAGTACTGGTACCATGTGAACATAGCCTAGTTATTACCTCAGTACTGGTACCATGTGAACATAGCCTAGTTATTACCTCAGTACTGGTACCATGTGTACATAGCCTAGTTATTACCTCAGTACTGGTACCATGTGAACATAGCCTAGTTATTACCTCAGTACTGGTACCATGTGAACATAGCCTAGTTATTACCTCAGTACTGATACCCCGTGTCTATAGCCAAGTTATCGGTACTCATTGTGTATTTATTATTACTTGTTTTTATTTTCTATTATATCTGTTTTCTTTCTCTCTGCGTTGTTGGGAAGGGCCCGTAAGTCAGCATTTCACTGTTAGTCTACACCTGTTGACAAATACAATTTGATTTGATAATTTGATTTGACTTATTATTGAGCATTGATGTGAATCACACTGCTGATCTATCATTTCACTATTATTATTGATAACTACATTGAAGCACACTTCCCGCTGGTGACCAGTGGACAGCCAGTGAAAAAACGGTGCTCTTGCAACAGCTGCATAGTGTGGATCCCAGCCTATAGAATAACAGCTGCATAGTGTTGATCCCAGCCTATAGAATAACAGTGTGGATCCCAGCCTATAGAATAACAGTGTGGATCCCAGCCTATAGAATAACAGCTGTATAGTGTGGATCCCAGCCTATAGAATAACAGCTGCATAGTGTGGATCCCAGCCTATAGAATAACAGCTGCATAGTGTGGATCCCAGCCTATGGAATTAAAGTTTGAGGGAGTCCCCTCCCTTCTCAACTCCTCCGTGGTGCTGTGCTCCACATATGAAAAACAATCTAATTTAAGAAGACCACGAGCTTTTATTGCTCAATCTATTCCGTGCTAATTCACTTTCTTCCCCATAGGCTCAAACTCACTCTGTTGATAGACTTAAATAGCTGCAAATGATCAAGATACCAAAGTCAGTACAGGCGAGGTCGGTACAGGGGCATCAAAGCAGGGACCGAGAGACTGAAAAAACAGCTTCTATCTCAAGGCCATCAGACTGTTAAACAGCTTCTATCTCAAGGCCATCAGACTGTTAAACAGCCATCACTAACACAGAGAGGCTGATGCCAACATACAGTGGGGGGGGGGGGGGAAAGTATTTAGTCAGCCACCAATTGTGCAAGTTCTCCCACTTAAAAAGATGAGAGAGGCCTGTAATTTTCATCATAGGTACACTTCAACTATGACAGACAAAATGAGAAAAAAAAATCCAGAAAATCACACACACACACACACACACACACACACACACACACACACACACACACACACACACACACACACACACAGAGGAACGTTAGAAAGTGATCTTGACTTAGTTGAGTCAAAATACAAGCCGAGACCTACCGCTCTGATTTTTCCTATTAACATGACCTAAACAAATGTAATCCTATGCAACATTAACCAATTAAAAACAGTTCTGTAGTGATGAGGTTTGTGCAGGAAGCTACAGGCCCAATACATTATCACACCACACATTGGCTTTGCTTGAATTTACAATGTCAATGCATTGTTGTGATGGACGTTTTAAAAAATGATTCTATTTCAACATTTGAGGTAGGCTATATGATCACACCGGTAATAGATCCACTGTGGTGTTACTTCTGAGGCACAGCTGAGTGATCATAGGGTACATTTAAATCATTTGCTTTTTTATTTTACTGGGCTGATTGATGGTGCCTGCATCTGACGATCTGTCTCAGCGGAGGGAGAGAGCAGCAGACTGAGGGTCAGTCTCAGCATAGGGAGAGGGCAGCAAGACTGATGGTCAGTCTCAGCAGAGGGAGAGAGCAGCAAGACTGAGGGTCTGTCTCAGCAGAGGGAGAGAGCAGCAGACTGCGGGTCAGTCTCAGCAGAGGAAGAGAGCAGCAGACTGAGGGTCTGTCTCAGCAGAGGGAGAGAGCAGCAGACTGAGGGTCTGTCTCAGCAGAGGGAGAGAGCAGCAGACTGATGGTCTGTCTCAGCAGAGGGAGAGAGCAGCAGACTGAGGGTCTGTCTCAGCAGAGGGAGAGAGCAGCAGACTGAGGGTCAGTCTCAGCGGAGGGAGAGAGCAGCAGACTGAGGGTCAGTCTCAGCAGAGGAAGAGAGCAGCAGACTGAGGGTCAGTCTCAGCGGAGGGAGAGAGCAGCAGACTGATGGTCTGTCTCAGCAGCGGGAGAGAGCAGCAGACTGATGGTCTGTCTCAGCAGAGGGAGAGAGCAGCAGACTGAGGGTCAGTCTCAGCAGAGGGAGAGAGCAGCAGACTGATGGTCTGTCTCAGCAGAGGGAGAGAGCAGCAGACTGAGGGTCTGTCTCAGCGGAGGGAGAGAGCAGCAGACTGAGGGTCTGTCTCAGCGGAGGGAGAGAGCAGCAGACTGAGGGTCTGTCTCTCAACGTCCCTCCTCTCTCCCTTTCCTCCACTGACACTGACCCAAAAGGGCCACCAACGAACAGAGAAAGTGAAATATTCCTTGATATTAAAAAAGACCCAACCCACTAATAATAACAACAACGCCTGTAGATCCACTTTCCTCCTCATTCATTACAGCTGCAGTGCTTGTTGTAGCACTGAGTAGAAATAGGAAGAACGCGCATTTAATGGTTTATAAAAGTGTTGAATACAAAGTGTTGACAGTGCTGAGTAAGACCTTAAACATGAACTCACTCATAAAAACAGCAGCTCTTCGCTGTATTCGTTGACAGCCTGTCTCTAGTCATGGTTTTAAACAATTTGAAATCTCTCAGTATCATCTTTGCCGTAGCTTTCTTCTATGCCTGCTACGTTACTACAGACTCGGTCATCTGAGCCATCTGATTGGCCAGCGGGAGCATAGTGCACTTGATTTCCTCACCAGGCCCACCGGGAAGACAGAGATGGTACCGTCAGACACATGAAATAGCAACAGTTTGTCCACCCGGCGCACAGGGCCGCTGCCTGCACCACCAACAGCCTGAGACTAATATAAACAAATAGGAACACAAGGCTTTATCATTGGGTCTTTTATACAGAAATGCCTTGGAGATCGACTAGAAATGCCTTGGAGATCGCAATCGATTGGTGACTACTGCTTTAGAGGTTAAGACTGGGGGGGGGGGGGGGGTGTTCTACTAAGCTAACATATGCAATTGTTTTAAGTTGGTCATACCTCTGTATAACAAAATATATATATTAACATGATGAAACATTTCATTTGGCCTTACTGCTATTAGCCCAGAATTGACTATAAATATTGAAGTGCTTTGAATATCAGATTCACACATGGAACATCAGATAGTTCCCCCCCCCCAAAACAAAACAAAATTCACACATGGAACATCAGATAGTCTCCCCCCCCCCCCCCCCCCCCCCCCCCAAAACAAAAACTCCAAAGGAAGTTCTGAAGTGTCTGTCTTATACCAGAGATATAAGAAAGATCAGGAAACAATTTTATTTTTGACACATATTTAACCCCTTGGGTGTCCTAGAGCAACACAACATACATAAACGTGTTCGTGAGAGACTCACCTTCTCACAGAGGGGTCATACTAGCATGTAGCCTACAGATGTTTTTGTGAGAAGACGGATTTTCAGGATGTCTCCTGATCTGACAAACACCGCTATTAGCTCGGCCAACCAGATATATCTCTAGCGTTAACAGACAGATTTTTTTTATGGTGATTTTTGTATTATGCTAATTCGATTTCCGCAGGGCGGTGTAATTGACTCATGAGGGTTAAGAGCAAATTAAAAGAGTCTATAAGTTTGAAACCTAACTGCCAAACAGGTCTGTACCCTTTGGCCCTTTCAGGGCTCCGACTTAGGTAGTCCCAAATGGCACCCTATTACCTATATAGTGCACTACTTTAGACCAGAGCCCTATTCCCTTTATAGTGCACTACTATAGACCAGAGCCCTATTCCCTATATAGTGCACTACTTTGGCCAGGGCCCTATTCCCTATATAGTGCACTACTTTGGCCAGAACCCTATTCCCTATATAGTGCACTACTATAGACCAGGGCCCTATTCCCTATATAGTGCACTACTTTGGCCAGAGCTCGATGGGCTGGTTAAAAGTAGTGCACTAAATATGGAAAAAAGGTGCCATTTGATGCACACTTCAAAATAAAAGTAATAGCTGTACACTCAAGCTACACTACATGACCAAAAGTATGTGGACACCTACTTGTCCAACATCTCACTCCAAATTCATGGGTATTAATATGGATTTGGTCCCCCCCCCTTTGCTGCCATAACAGCCTCCACTCTTCTGGGAAGGCTTTCTACTAGATGTTGGAACATTGCTGCTATAACAGCCTCCACTCTTCTGGGAAGGCTTTCTACTAGATGTTGGAACATTGCTGCTATAACAGCCTCCACTCTTCTGGGAAGGCTTTCCACTAGATGTAGGAACATTGCTGCTATAACAGCCTCCACTCTTCTGGGAAGGCTTTCCACTAGATGTTGGAACATTGCTGCTATAACAGCCTCCACTCTTCACGGAAGGCTTTCCGCTAGATGTTGGAACATTGCTACTATAACAGCCTCCACACTTCTGGGAAGGCTTTCCACTAGATGTTGGAAAATTGCTGCTGGGACTTGCTTCCATTCGGGCACTGATGTTGGGCGATTAGGACTGACTCGAAGTCGGCATTCCAATTCATCCCAAAGGTGTTCAATGGGGTTGAAGTCAGGGCTCTGTGCAGGCCAGTCAAGTTCTTCCACACCAATCTCGACAAACCATTTCTGTATAGATCTAGCTTTGTGCACGGGGGCACTGTCATGCTGAAACAGGAAAGGGCCTTCCCCAAACTGTTGCCATAATGTTGGAAGCACAGAATCATCTAAAATGTCATTGTATGTTGTAGCGTTAAGATTTCCCTTCACTGGAACTTTACAGTTGGCTATATGCATTGGTGCAGGTAGTGTTCTCCTGGCATCTGCTAAACCCAGATTCATCCGTCACGCTGCCAGATGGTGAAGTGTGATTCATCACTCCAGAGAACACGTTTCCACTGCTCCAGAGTCCAATGGCGGCGAGCTTTACTCCAGCCGACGCTTGGCATTGCGCATGGTGATCTTAGGCTTGTATGCGGTTGCTCAGCCATGGAAACCCATTTCCTAAAGGTCCCGACTAACAGTTATTGTGCTGACGTTGCTTCCAGAGGCAGTTTGGAACTCGGTAGTGAGTTTTGCAACAGACGATTTGTATGCGCTACGCACTTCAGCACTCGGCGGTCCCGTTCTATGAACTTGTGTGGCCTACCACTTCGCAGCTGAGCCGTTGTTGCTCCTAGACGTTTCCACATCACAATATCAGCACTTACAGTTAACCCGGGGCAGCTCTAGCAGGGCAGAAATTTGACGAACTGACTTGTTGGAAAGGTGTCATCCTATGACGGTGCCACGTTGAAAGTCACTGAGCTCATCAGCAAGGCCGTTCTACTGACAATGTTTGTCTATGGAGATTGCATTGCTGTGTGCTCAATTTTATACATCTGTCAGCAACAGGTGTGGCTGAAACAGTGAAATCCACTAATTTGAAGGGGTGTCCACATACTTTTGTATATACAATGTATCTCTGATGCAACAATTCAATAACCAACGTTAATAAAGCTGTCAACATTACAGCTGCTTCCTCTATGCATCATTCAACATTAAAGCGGTCTTCATTAGGGCACCATTTGAGGCGGAGCCTAAGTCTGTCTGAAAATGCTGCTGCTTCCCTGATTTTACAGACTCCCCTGAGCAACATTCACACATGGTATTGACACACACACTGAGAGACATTGATCTATCACATAAAACAGTCCATAACCAGGCTGAGATTGATCTGATAGCAGAACAAATACGACTTAGTGCTTTTAAAACCCTGTGAAAACCCAACCACCGGGTCCACCCTTAGTATAGTGATTAACAGCCTCAACGGCCAATCCAAGTGTCACTTCCTTCTTCGTTGACTAATCAGACCGCAAGTTCCTACTCAACAGACGAATAATAAAAAAAACAATTAAAAAAGTGATTTGATCAAAGTTTGAGTTCCTCGATGTCGTCGTCGAAGGAAGCCATGGCTCGTACGGTCGGCCTGCTCTCAGTCACGTGGAGGGAGGAATGGAAGGGTCCAAGGGGGCCTGTTGGGGCCCTGGGCTCAAAGGGGAAAAAGCCCTCTCTGCAGTTGCGGGGCCCGGTGAGGGTGGAAGTGGGAGGGTTAAGGAGGACGTCTGGGGGGCTGTCGGAGATCGGAGAGGGGCTGGATGGGGGGCCAAAGAGCTGCTGCAACAAAGTAGACTTCCTCTCCTTTCCCGGGCCTGGTCCTCCTCTCTCCTCTCTCTCTGACCGCCCCAGCAGAGCGTCCAGAGCCGAGGGCGGGGGTGGGGTTGGGAAGCCTGTACCCCCTCGTGGGGCCGGCCGTCCAAAGGACGGGGCGTAGCTACCGAAAGCCAGGTCCTCGCTTGAGTTCTGAGCCCTCATCCCTCTCCTCCCAGTCCCCGCTCCTGGACCCAAACCGCTCTCTGCCCCGCCTCGCCCTGACTTGCCCCCCTCCCTGCTCCCCGCTCCCCCACGCAGACCGCCCATCTCCTCCGGCTCAGTGAAGCTGAAGATGGAAGGGTTCTGGTTCCGTGGGTCGGAGAGCCGTGGAGGAGAACGTGCAGTGGAACCTGAGCTAGACTCCAGGGGTTCTGGGTCAACCTCGTAGAACAGCCCAGCGTTCTGCGGTGGCTCGTTCTGCTTGTCAATTTCCCTCAGCTTTGCCAATAGTTGCTCCTTCCTGCGACGCTCTGCCTCCGCCACTTCCTGACTGGCTAGCGCCTCTTGGTTCCGCCTCGCAACCTCTTCCTGGACTTGGCCACGCCTCTTCCTGTTCTCTTCCTCCTTATGGATCAGCCTTTTACTCTCCTCCTCCTCTTTCTCCCAGCCTGTGTAGAGAGAGAGACAGAAAGAGATAAATATGGTTCAGGATATGGTTTCCGTGGTGGTGCTGGTCAGAGTACGTTCAGGATATGGTTGTACGTGGTGGTGCTGGTCAGAGTACGTTCAGGATATGGTTATACGTGGTGGTGCTGGTCAGAGTACGTTCAGGATATGGTGATGTTGGTGCTGTGGTTGTAGTTCTCTCACCATCTCTCAGTCTCTTGGTCTTTTCCTCAAGTGTGTCCAACTCCAGGTCAATCCTCTGCTTCTCCCTCTCTCTCTCCTTCTGTACCCTCTCTCGCTCCCCTCTCTCCTTTCTCTCCTCAGTCTCCTTCGGCCTTCGCTCTGCTATGTCAACCTCCTGTCCAGAGAAGGAGAGAGAGCGAGACACAGGGAGAGGGGGAGAGAGGACATCCATACGGACATCTTGGTTATTCCATCAACAAGCTGTTCAAAACCAGTGGGAACGGTTAAATGTTTTACCTTTTTAATTCTATATTATAGGAGGTAGCAGCCTATCAGATTGGAGGCATGGCTTATTGGAGGAGTGGCTTATTGGAGGAGTGGCTTATTGGAGGAGTGGCTTATGGGAGGAGTGGCTTATGGGAGGAGTGGCTTATTGGAGGAGTGGCTTATTGGGGGCGTGGCTTATTGGAGGAGAGGCTTATGGGAGGAGTGGCTTATTGGAGGAGTGGCTTATTGGAGGCGTGGCTTATTGGAGGAGTGGCTTATGGGAGGAGTGGCTTATGGGAGGAGTGGCTTATGGGAGGAGTGGCTTATTGGAGGCGTGGCTTATTGGAAGCGTGGCTTATTGGAGGAGTGGCTTATTGGAGGAGTGGCTTATTGGAGGCGTGGCTTATTGGAGGAGTGGCTTATTGGAGGCGTGACCTATTGGAGGAGTGGCTTATTGGAGGCGTGGCTTATTGGGGGAGTGGCTTATTGGAGTCGTGGCTTATTGGAGGCGTGGCTTATTGGAGGCATGGCTTATTGGAGGAGTGGCTTATTGGAGGAGTGGCTTATTGGAGGCGTGGCTTATTGGAGGAGTGGCTTATTGGAGGAGTGGCTTATTGGAGGAGTGGCTTATTGGAGGAGTGGCTTATTGGAGGCGTGGCTTATTGAGGCATGGCTTATTGGAGGAGTGGCTTATTGGAGGCATGGCTTATTGGAGGAGTGGCTTATTGGAGCTCCCCTAGTATTCAGCTCCCCCAGTATTCAGCTCCCCCAGTATTCAGCTCCCCGAGTATTCAGCTCCCCCAGTAGTCAGCTCCCCCAGTATTCAGCTACCCCAGTATTCAGCTCCCCTAGTATTCAGCTCCTGGAGTATTCAGCTCCCCCAGTATTCAGCTCCCCCAGTATTCAGCTCCCCGAGTATTCAGCTACCCCAGTATTCAGCTCCCCTAGTATTCAGCTCCCGGAGTATTCAGCTCCCCCAGTATTCAGCTCCCCCAGTATTCAGCTCCCCGAGTATTCAGCTCCCCCGGTATTCAGCTCCCCGAGTATTCAGCTCCCCCAGTATTCAGCTCCCCCAGGATTCAGCTCCCCCAGGATTCAGCTCCCTGAGTATTCAGCTCCCCCCAGTATTCAGCTCCCTGAGTATTCAGCTCCCTGAGTATTCAGCTCCCTGAGTATTCAGCTCCCTGAGTATTCAGCTCCCCCAGTATTCAGCTCCCCCAGTATTCAGCTCCCTGAGTATTCAGCTCCCTGAGTATTCAGCTCCCCCAGTATTCAGCTCCCTGAGTATTCAGCTCCCTGAGTATTCAGCTCCCCCAGTATGGCATCGATTACAGCAAATCTTCTTGGATAAGTCTATAAGAGCTTTGCACACAATTTTTTCAAAATTCTTTAAGCTCTGCCAATGTTACAATGTTACAAGCAGGCTTGACTACTGTAATGCTCTCCATTGGTCAACTGCAAAACATACAGGATGCCGCAGCACAGGCACTGACCAAGACCAGATTCTTCTATTGGTTTTTAAATCAATCCACGACTGTGTCCCCCAATACATGTCAGACCTGCTTTTAAGTTCTGTACCCAGTAGGTCCCTCAGGTCCTCTGGTTCTGGCTTTTTAACTATCCCAAAGCCTAGGACCAAGAGGCATGGAGAGACAGCCTTTAGTTACTATGCTCCCAGCCTTTAGTTCCTATGCCCCCATCCTTTAGTTATTATGCTCCCAGCCTTTGGTTACTATGCCCCCATCCTTTAGTTACTATGCCAAAGCCTTTAGTTACTATGCCCCCAGCCTTTAGTTACTATGCCCCCAGCCTTTAGTTACTATGCCCCCAGCCTTTAGTTACTCTGCCCCCATTCTTTAGTTACTATGCCCCCAGCCTTTAGTTACTATGCCCCCAGCCTTTAGTTACTATGCCCCCAGCCTCTAGTTACTATGCCCCCAACCTCTAGTTACTATGCCCCCATCCTCTAGTTACTATGCCCTCATCCTTTAGTTACTATGCCCCCATCCTTTAGTTACTATGCCCCCAGCCTTTAGTTACTATGCCCCCATCCTCTAGTTACTATGCCCCCATCCTCTAGTTACTATGCCCCCAGCCTCTAGTTACTATGCCCCCATCCTCTAGTTACTATGCCCCCATCCTTTAGTTACTATGCCCCCAGTCTCTAGTTACTATGCCCCCA